>NC_051155.1:147258756-147302613 GCF_013339745.2 Dermacentor silvarum
TTGACAGGAGATCAGATGGCCAAGCAGGTTCATACCTCCATGGCAATGAGCTCGTCGTGGCTGTAGGCATCGTCACAAGATATAAAGGAAGTCCCTCACGCGGTGGGCAAAGTCGTCAAACTTGCAGGACACAAACATGGCGGTGGCTCCCAGCAGCTGCAGCTGGGTCTTAGAGCAGGGCTCCAGGGACAGGTATCTGTCGACACATTTGACCGCCAGGTAGAGTGTCTCGTGATTGAGCTCAAAGTTCTCTTGCACCTCCACATCCAGTCAACAAGCACTGCCCGCATGCTCACGGAGAGCTCCATCTGGCGATCGCGGTACTTCGGAACCACAAACGACTCCTGTGACGACAACAGTGGGACAGGACAGTTAGAGGGGGAAAAAAAAAAGAAAATCATACCCAAATGACATCCATTAGGCACACCAAATCGTATGAATAGAGTTGAGCAACAAACCCAAAGCTAGGAACCTATGCCAAAGCAGAAAACACTTCAATGTGCACCAACTCCAGTCTTTAAGGGGGTACACAGGTCTTGCCCTCATATTCTTAAACAATCAGACTTGAAGCTCTTCCTCCACTCAACTGAAGACACTACGCGTCTGAAAAATTGCCTGGGAGTGTATGCAGCTCGGTGACCATTTTTGTCCAGGGTTGGCACTGCCATCAAATTCTTTAGTTGAGGTGGAGTGTCGAGGAGTGGAGGAACGTTTAGATACGGGAAGTTAGAGACCAAGAACTGCTGGAAAAAAAATTCTTTTAAAGGTTACTGTTAGATTCTACAGCAACTGATACATGGTATAAACTTTCACACATACTACTCGTACAATTCTTGCCAAGATTGCTTCAGTAGTAAATATTATTCATAACCAATTATCAAAGTGAGATTTTCCTGCAGTTGGCAGCATGCCCACTGACCAAACACCTTCAAATGTTTACAACTGGGAACCTTTCACAGCCAAGTTTCTCCCAGTCATTCTCACCTCTCGCTCCTTGTAGTAGTTGAAGATGTCCGATGCATATGTGGACTCCGAGAATGGTTCATCTTGAGACTCAAAGTCAAAGTCGGCAACTCCTTCAGGCAGGTCAGAGCGTTGCCGTTCTTCAGACGCAATTGGCAAGGCCGAGGTCTGCGGTTCTTCGGAGCTTGTAGGTCTGCATGAAGCACAATTTCAAGGCAGCATTATGCACTGTACTGAGCACAAGCTACAAAGCTGCACAGATGCAATGTAAGACAGGAATGACTTTGTCAGAAAGGTGTTCAGGTCTGTGCCATGTAGTGCTACTTCTTGCATCTTGTGTTCATGCTTTTTAATGTTGCAAGATGTTCGTGACACTAGGAAGGCTTTGCTTGGCCATGAACAACTGCAGGTGCAGTTTAAGGCTTGACGTGCAGTTTAAGGCTTGACGAGCAGTTTTAAGGCTTGACGAGCAGTTTAAGGCTTGACGAGCAGTTTAAGGCTTGACGAGCAGTTTAAGGCTTGACGAGCAGTTTGTGACGGTGGATTTGTGTTTTGCAAACAGCTCTAAAAGGCAGGGTGCAAATTCATGTCTATCAGTGTACCACAAGCACACTTTTCTTTCAAAGTACAGACCTGCCAACCTTATAAGTTAATATAATAAAAAATGTTGAAAAATAAAAATTGCACAGATCCCACACACTGAGAATGTGATGTAAAGAATTTTATATAGCATCATTTGGTGTTCTGTAAAGCATTACCATATGAAAGTTGACAATTATTTGTGTGTTCTATTGCCGTGCGTGTGCGCTCACTTTGTTTTTTAAAGCAAATTGTTGATATGCTGCGAGAAGCACGCATCTATCGCTTGCAAGCGCTAGTTGGCATTCATATTCACATAACGCCATTACACACTAAACCTCATTTATTCGGACTCGTCCTCTGGCCCAGGCAGGCGTATGCATGTTAGTGGCATTCGGACGTATTTAGCTGCACACCGGTTATATAGCCCTCGGAGCGCGGAATTCTGCAAATATACTACGCAAAAATGCAAAAAGCAGCGCTAGCACCCAACCGAAATGAAGCAGGGGAGTCCACATTGCCATAGTCAATAGCAGAAACCATTCAGGAACCGCATCACTAAAAAAAAAAGTTTACGCCCTTTGGGTTGTACCTTGTCTCCAAACAATAATCGTCATGTCTTGTCCACATTTCCATTCTTTAACGCTGCGAGCCCGGTACTTTCTAGTCACGAAAGGCTTGCGCATTATCGGCACGAGACAGCATTTTCGGCAGGAAAGTAGTTTTCAAGGAAACGCAAGCAAGGCAGATGATTATTGTTTGGGGAGAGGATGCAACCCAAAGGGTGCAAACTTTTTTTTTTTTTTTGGCTGGTGCACATTTGTGCCTTTACCGCCACACATGACACCGCACTGGCCGCAGGGTATCGAAGCGTTAACTAAACCTGAACATTACGATTTTTTTTCACTCCAGAGCAATACTGAAGCGAAAAAATTTTTCAGTAGTTCAGGTTGGCCACCTTTCCTGGAGCTTCTTTTATCCATGCATTGCCTGCACTTGTGGCTCAACTGTGCTACCTCATTTGAAGTATACACATCTATCCACCATTTTAATGTAGCAGCACTGTCAGTACAGTTTTCAGTGCATTGCGTCATTGTTTTGCTAATGCAACAACACTTGCATCACGTCCGATGCACGAACGTGATGCAAGTGGCGCCACCTGGAGGTGCAAAGCTCAACCAGACAAACACAGAGCCAAGTATATGCTTTGCTGCTGTTCTAAATTTTCAAAAACGGCGTAATCTCGTTTACAATTACGGCACTGCCGAAAATTTGCAGGAGCAATGAAGTACAATTGGGGGGCCATCAGAAGCTGCTGCGGGCCTTTGATGGGCTCTAAATGCCGCCGTTATCAAATTTGACAACATGGTGGGATTCGACAATGTCCAAAACGATACCCCAGGTTACTGCAATATTAGCTTTTTGACCTCTGCGCCCCCCGGTTGGTCAACGTTTGGTTCTGTAGGTGACTCGTGCAGCGGCGGTTAAGACCAAATAACTGAGCTGATCAAAAAAATATCTAGCTCTGCAAGATTAGTCAGCAGCATCTGTATTTGAATTCTTTTGAAACTGACTTTTGCCCCAAGCTGGCCACAAAGTAAAAATATGTGTGTCAGTACTATGACAGTCGTAGACAAGCTACAAAATTGGAAATTTTACAACAAAGGCTTTAAAATGTTGGCAGGTATAGAATAGGGGTGTGCAAATATTCAAAAATTTCTCTAACGAATTGAATATTGCTCTATTTGATTTGGTCTTTGAATCTAATAGAGGGAGACTAGAGAGAAAATAAGTTTGAGCCAGTGTTAGTAATTTACCCTTCTACAATGCCAAAAAAGCCAGCAATAAAGACGCAAAAATGAAAGACCAGTGGCGATGCCGCCGTGAAGCGTCTGCGCGAGCTCATGAATTGAACAAACCACAGTGAGATTTGATGGATTTCTTCAGGCCTAGTTTTTTTTAAATTTATAGAGATGGACTACATTTTATTTTAAAGGAGACAGCTAAGACTTAACTTGGCAAGTTAAACTTTTACTGCACCACAACAGGACAAATATAGGGAGGCACTTTAAAACCATGATGTTGCACTAATGTATCAGCACTGGGGTTTAAGCAGGAAATTTTAAAAAAATTCAAGTTTGCTCTCGCTTTTCTTTTTTACTAATCGGCCACTTCCAAATTTAGTGCCGTTTCAGTGTTCTTTCTGTGTCCAGTTGTGCTGCACATTGCAATGAATCGTCAATTGACAGTTATGAGTATAAACTACTGACCGCTTTTAGCATCCCTTTAGCGAGTCCTTACAATTAAAATGCTTCAGCTCAACCACACTTCTCAACTCTAGCAATTGCTGACCCCTTTCCTGGATCATCGCTATACAATCGCCACTGTCAAGAGTTCATGCACCGCTTGATGCTTTCCGGCAGCTCGCAGGTTGGGATGAGCATGCAAGACACGACTCCAGGAGCGAGTCTCACTTTTCTGGCAGGGGCTTGGTGGCTACCGTGGCAGCAGTGGCTGCCTTGGCTACAGGCTTATGTGCAGCGGCTGCTGCAGCAACTGCGACGTTCCGTGCCCGAAGCACTGTCTTCTTGGGCCCTGGCTTGATTAAGCCACCTTTCTTGGCTGCTGCTGCTGCTGCGGTCACTATTGCTTTGTGGTTGGGGTTGGTGATGTCACCCAGAATGGCACGCTTCCTTGAGGGGGCCTTCTGTGGGGAGTTCTCGGCTGCTCGTTTCTGGGATACCAGGGCTTGTGCTCCCTACAAGTTGGAATGGGAACCATCGAGCATGCCACACTAAAGTGCTTACAAGTAAAGCACAGGTTGAAACAGCACCAAATCCTTTGCAAACACCTGGGCTGGAATAATCCATTATCCTTTTAACTACAAGATCCACTGATAACCAAAATGACCTTGGAGCTGCTTGTAGAGTTAAAGAAAAAAAAAAACACGATAGAAACTTGAGAGCTCATCCCTGTTTCATAGCTAATGTATGCAAATGCTCAGTTTGCTCTGCCCACAAACTGCTGATGTTGCCTTGAAGTGCAGGTCAGTTGCAATGGCACAACTAGTGTCCAAAAATGAGGCATGTTCATCATAAGGGCATTTCATGCTGCCTTGCAAGCATGGCTTTGAATGCTATGCAGCACCGAAGAAGTCTATAATTTGGTCCCGCCACAGATTTATAGAATAGGTCATGACCCAATAGTAAACCAGCAATGTGGTGCTACTCACACCTTTACTTCAGTTACTGCACAACTACAACTGCAATTCCTTTCACGACTGCTTGAGGGGGGCATGATAGCGCAACGTGCATAATACCATATACGGTTATATTTTTAGCAAGCTACGCAAGGGCAACAATGCAGAGGGAAACAAATATTCCAACACCTGGTTGCTGTCGAGATTTGACACACATTTGTGCATTCGCTTGCGGTGCACATTGTGCACCGCAGCGAATCTGTCTGAATGCTAGCTAACCTCGATGGCAAAAAAAAAAAAGAAAAAAAGAAAGAAAAAAAAAAAAGCACTTGGTGAGCAGCACATGAAGTGCTGCTCACCAGTTCACATAACAGTATTGAATGTGGGAACTTAATTGCGAAGGCGATACAAGGTAGATGTTCAATTATACACAAGCATTATTGCAAACAAGACATTCTTAGACCCGAGCTCATACTATTCAAAGATAGATCCCACTGATTACATCTAAGACAGGTTAATTTCTTAAATGAGAGCTTGCTGCAAGTTGAAGAAAAATGTTAATTTTCAACACGCACTGCACGATGTGCTTCGTAAACAAATGAGCTAACAAAATTTGTTTCTGAAGCCTACTATTTCCTTGTCACTAAAACTACAGATTTCTCTTCTTGTTTCTACGTTTTAAAACAAAGCACATGCATGGAAGCGGCAAGTTTAGCTATTGTATTACAAAAAAAAAAAAAAAAGCCAAGCATTCTTAAAACTAGTCCAATCGTTAGCTACAATGGCACTGGACAGAATGCTTAGTCAGCACCGCAGCTAATGCACAAATGTGTGTCAAATCGCGACAGCAACCAGGTGTGCTGGGATATTTGTTTCCCTCTGCATTGTTGCCCTTGCGTAGCTTGCTAAAAATATGCACATTGCGCTAGCACGCCCCCCCTCAAGCGGTCGTGAAAGGTGCACGAGAAGCCACGTTGTCTTAAGATAACACAATGGGCTCGTCTTTCGTGCTACAACCGGCAACAGAAACATTTGCCACCACCACGTGTGCGCTTTCAACGCTTGTCGAGAAGGCGTATTGCAACAAGCCAGCGCTTCGTAAGCGAAATACCAGAGCCTTTCGGCGCTACGCCTCGATGGCCTGCGTAAGCATTCGGTACAAATAATAGGTCCTGGTGTTCCCTGCATGAGTAGCAACGTAATTCGTACGACCACACGTGATACTTTAATGCACATTCTGAGCTGGCAAGACGTTTGCAGATTGCTTACCATGTTTGCGGCCGTTTTCTGCGAGCACCTGAAGCTGTCTGGATGTCTTCGTCGCCATCGTTGCCAAGAGGGGGAGGGCTGCGGAGACAAAAGATTGCGTGTCTTTTAAATAAATGTGGGACTCATTCACAAGTTGTGCAACAACGGTCTGCGCATCACATGGCGCCCAGGAGGCTCAAGTTTGCTCTAGCAGGGCTCCCGAGTCGTTATTCGGGCCTACAATTAAGAGAGCACAGTCGCGGGACAAAATAACAGCGCAACGGTTCGAAGGCGTTCGAAGCCGTTCGCGAGCGTATGCTACGAGGATGGCAAATAAAAAGAAATTGGGCTGATTCAGCGGGCAAATAGGTCCCTATTAAAAAAAAAAAAAGTGAAAGAATGCACGGACAGCAAAATGTTAGCCTCACTCGTTGTCGAGGCTGTGATAACGTGGCGGCAATGCGATGTCGTCGCGGGCAACTCCGCGCGCCTAACTTTGCGCGGCGAAACTTACGATCCAGCTGCTGTAGCTTTAGGGGTTCTCAGGGCCTTAGCTGCTACGGTGCAGCTTGTGGATGACGGTGGCAACGGCGAAATATCCAGATAATCTTCAGTGACGGCAGCAACAAGTGCAACTATGCATGCACCGCTACAACCGACAAGGAGGGGCCAACGTCTGTTTTGAAGTTACCACCAAAGGCAGCCCCTCGCTTGCTCTGGACGAATGGCCGTCGCCCTGCGGTTCGTTGCGTGAACCGGCCAATCAGGTGCCAAAGGCACGTGCGCGCGCGCAGACCCGCGCATGAGAGAGCTGCGTACTTTTGCTGCCGTGCACACAAGAAATTTTGAAGAGCAACGATGTTTTAAATAAATATAGTATCAATAACGTCCATTGTAACACTATCATTATTACGTTTAAACATGTACCACATGGATAAGTCGACGAATGCAAGGGTTTAGGAAGAAAGTTTAATGGTCGCACCATACAGAATATGGTCGAACGAAGTCAATTCAAGTCTTAGATTAGTCCGCAGCTGCAGCTGATTTTCCTCATATCGCCTATCGTAGCTCTTGATGTTGGGTATGTGTGGGTGTGTTTCGTTCTCAGCGGATCAGTGTCACTTGTGATTTTTTGTAGACGCGCGTCCCGGCCTTTTCGGACGTTCATCTGAGACTCGCAAAGCCATGCAAAGCGTTATTAACACCGTGAAAGGCACAGCTCTTGGCTTCGCCGACAAGCTTACGCCGATCCTCAAGGTATTTCGACCTCTCCTGTGTTTCCTGCATCATGTCAAATATTCATGCGACGCTGCGTGTGCTACACAGACGGAAAGAACCTGTTGCTGTGCGATTACGCTTTATTCTCGCTTTGTGCAGGAATCCAAGTTCAAGGAGACTGGAGTCATCACACCAGAAGAAGTGAGCTCGCCTTTCAGAGCACGTGCTCTACGATTGTCACATAATTGACACGGCCGTCTTTGTTATCACGAGAACTCATTATTTGCTTCAACTGATATTTCCGCTCTGCGGCGAAAGGGGACGTGTTTTACTGCCGCCGATTATGTTGCATGCAGTGGTCTCGTGTGGGGATAAATACGGCGAAAGAATCGCATTAGCGTTTGCTTTGCGCTGTAGCTTGCTGATGTGCACAATTAGCCGTGCACTACACGCCCATGGTGTTGTCAGCAGGCTTTCCTCTTCTCTTTCCATCAAGCTCGCTGTCTCTCAATGCACATTGAATCCGGAAACGCACGTTTTTGCATCAAGCGGAACAACTTTAGCTTTGTAGCCTGTGGTCGTCAAGCTAGTTGACATGCGAGCACACTCCCAGAATTTTGGCAGAAGGGTGTATACACGGAGTGCAGGTCGTCTGTGACAAAGCTATATAGTGTCACCTTCATCACACATGTTTAACCAAATTTGAAATGACTGGATTTGACACAAACCAAAATATTATTTAATGCATCCGATGTTTCGAAGCCAGACCAGCTCGTTCAAGGGTGAGGTTCCATAGAGCCAACAGTGCTATTTGTAATGTTTTTTTTTTTTGGGGTCCCTCTCCAATTGGGCTGACGCCCAACCAGACAGATGTAAAACCCCTTCACTGCGGCCCATTGTAAGTCATATATTGACCCTTTTCGTGGCAATCTCGTGGGCGCTGCCATGTTTGATCACGTGGTGACGCGTCCATTGCTTGCCTCCGTTGCCTCCATGTTTACAATGGATGTGTATGATGCCGCTGCGGCTTAGCAAACCTGTTTCGTGACTGGGTGAACAACACGAAGCTTCGGCCACAGCTTCAGAGGACATGTAAAAGCGCTTTCGAAGCTCATTAAGCTTTGTCCTAACGGGGAACGCTGCTCGCGCATGGTGCTTGCTGTAAAAGCTGGGCTAAATATGCATTCGAAGCTATCCAAACTTTCTGCTCATGAATTGAATTAGGATTATAGTGTTTTGGTCTTCGTTCTTTATTTGGGGAGTGGGGCAAATATTTTGAAGTAGCGGCTTGTCACGTTTCTGGCTCAGTAAGGTTCCTCGGTGCGGTCACTATCTGATTATTTTCTGCCTAACCGCTCGTGGGTGTGCGCAGTTCCGTTAGATTTGCTCTTGCTGTGCACAAGCCTTGAAACATAGCTGTTCGGCGCATTATAGTGCCTTGTAACTCGCTTACTCTTGTGGACCGTCACAAAACATTCAGCTTCGACCATTCGTGCGCTATCGGTGTAGTACCGTCACTTAGTGTGCATAAATAGTGCGCATATCTTCAAGTGTGCACCCATTCACTTATTCTTGACACGTTGGCGAAAGAGTGGGCATAAGTTTCCGTATCAGTTGGCGTAGATGTCTGTAGATACTGTGCACGAAACCTACTATAACAGGAAGTGGCGCTACTCCCTTTATTATTGTTTTACGAGTGGTATTCACTCTTGCCGACGTACCGGGGCTGAAGCCCTGTCTTTGAAGGTTAGCGATACAACGCTGGCGGATGAGCAAATTTCTGTATCCTCGAGGAAAGCCGTACATATTGAAGTGCCGGAAACACGTACGGACAGTTGCAGCAGCGGTCCGTGAACTTGGCCCCAGATATTCATTACATTTCTTAATATGCCAATCACTATTTTTGCAGCCAACTACTGCACACGTCTTCAACTCACATGACTCAAATCAGCATAATTGGAGCACAGTGCGTTAGCGAAAACTAGTTGCATTTCCGACAGCTGATCACACAGAAGCGAGGTAGAAGTGGTAATGGTTTCGTATTTGTGCGCGGTCGCTGAGGCGACGTATGGCGCGCCGCTGTATGCACCATATCGTTTCTCTAGAACAAACTGCTCTGCGAAAAGGGTTAATATATACAGCACAACCACTGTTCCATACAGCACAGGCTGTCTTAAAGGAGGAGTTGACTATTTGTTTGTTGTGCGCTGATTATTACAGGCATATCCAGTGTATGTTCATGAGTGAACTAGAAAAAGAAAGTTATGTTCTTCCCCAACTCCTCTTTGTCTGGTTATCTAAAGATATATAGCTCAAATAGCAGTAATTTAACACTCATCATTCTATGATCGTGAATCAAAGAGAAATGAGGCCATCCTGGAAAATTACGTTGCATGGCTGGCCTTTGTTTGCAACTGCAACTTTGTTTGCAACTTTGTTTCCCACTATTACATGAGCTGGGCCGGTATAGCGAATGTAGCAAATCCTTCCGCTCGATTCTATGCCACTCTTATCATCCACCATTCGAAGCCGGCTGATCTCGTTGATAATACGAGTGGACCGTCGCTCTGACCACTGAGAAGCGTGAGAAGGAATAGCATTAGCATAGAGTTGTTACATTTTACTGGCTGTGCTTCTCTCATTTGCTGCCACTCTATATACTGCAGTAAATTAACAGTATGACCTTGCTATATTTGGCTTAATACTTTGGTTAGGTAACTGCATTTTGGTCTTACAGACACAATGCGAATTTCATCTTCATAAACTTGAAATTTGATTGAGTGCGCATGTGTGACAGGGGGGGGGGGGGGGGGTGCCGAGTCCTTATGCAGAGAACTTTGAAGCTAAGCAGGGATATTTTATAGCCTGAATACAATTTGTAAAGGAATTTGACGAAGTCCTGTGTAGTACTTTCAAAAGCCCTTACTGCCTTGTGTTTTAATAATACATAAACATGTTCAGAATGGGACTTGCAACTTATAAAAATGTCGCACGAGCACTAATTGCATTTAGACTTCCCAACCTGGGGTAAGAGGTGCTGCGGACACTAATGAGCAGCACTGCTCATGGGAGCAATCGAAAGAGTAGCCAGGCAGCTCGGTCGCATAGGCATGTTGTGTACGGGAGTGCTGGCTGTGTGTCTCACCGTGCATTTGTCCACACAAGCCTGCTGTTCAGTGGAACAACAGCCTCGAAAACACGAAGGGCTCACACCTTCCCTTGAAATTCTGCATATTTTCGGGCAGGGGGGTAGTGCAAGAGGAGGAGGGAAAACTTTATTTTCGTCAGATGCACAGTTATTTGAATTACTGGGTTTCTTCTGCTAGGCTGCGTAAGGTGGCCATAAGCCCTTGACTTTCGGCGACCTCCAAAGCCCAGTTGACGGTCCGCAGCTGGACCGCGGGATCCAAGCTGGACACCGCTACCTCCCAGTCCGAACTTTTATCAAGTTGGAGTTCCGCCCTAGGTTTGAGCCCGGGGCAGTCGCTCAATATATGTGTCAGGTCCGCTTTATAGGCGTCGCAGTTTTTGCATTTAGGTGAGAAGGAGCCCGGATATATTAGCGAATACTTGTAAGGGTTGGCAAATGAGCCAGTCTGCAACTGTCTCTAGGTCACCTGCTGCAGTTTATTCAGTGATTTATGTGGAGGGGGGTATTTTTGTCTACCTTCGCGGTAGTGCATAGTAGTTTCGTGGAAAGTCGCCATGCGATACCTCGCTGAACCCAGGTCGAGGCCTCCCACCGCCCGGCTGACGAAACCTCGGGCATAATTGTGGGCAGCCTCATTTCCTGGGTGCGAGGAATATGCCGGGACCCAGATGATTTGAGTCTGGCGATCAGGTGGTGGATATTTGTTTAGAATTTGCATGGCCGGTTTCTGGATTTTGCCACTGGCAAAGTTTCTAACTGCGGTTTTGGAATCGCTAAAAATGATTTCCGCGGTGGTGCCATATATAGCCAGAGCTATAGCTGCCTCTTCTGCTTCCTCTGCATGCATGCAACTAATTGTGTCAGCGGAGTGGGCCTGACCTTGATTGTTAACTATGCCTATTGAGAAGGCATCTCGACTTGGGTATTCTGCAATGTCGACGTGGACTATATCCTGCAGACCTGAGTAGTGTTTATTTAGAGCTTTAGCTCTTGCTCTCCTTCTGTCCTTGTGATGTTCAGGATACATGTTTTTTGGTATTGTGTCTATCCTTAAATTTCTGTGGTATATTAGGGGAAGTTTACATATTGAGGTGTGTTTGGATCTGTATCGGATCCCCAGATCCTCCAGTATGTGTCTTCCTACTTGAGTTTTGGATAGCCTCAAAAAAGAGAGGAGACAAGCATGCCATCACTGCTATCATTGGCAGGGTCAAGTCGGGAGCAGTGAGTGGCATGATGTGATGCGACACCACTGCATGTTAAAAACGAAGAGGTAACGGATTCATCAGACTAAAAAAAGCGTGACAAAACGTGTGGAAAGCTGCCTCACAAGTACCAAGAGAGACAATTTCATCATTGCATCGTGCAACACAGACTGTGATGTGCTTGAGGTGTTGAAACTGATTATGTATTTATACCCCTTGTCATTCAGGCACTTTGGAGCACTGTCGAGTCCAATACGGATCGGGTGCTTCTACACGGGTGCTTTTGACCACAATTTCACGCAATCCGGATGCAGTAGATCGAGATCATTGGCTGTCATCTGCACCGTAATGCTGAGGGAGCTCAACCGGCTCAATCCAGATTGTTTGACTGTGCAACAGCTACCATTTTTGATCACAACCAAAAATTTGGTCCATATCAGGCTTGATCTCAATAAAGTGCCCATGTTGCACCAGTATTAAAGAACAACCGAGAGCCAAAGCGATTCAAACCGCCGCAACAGCATTTGTGGAGTCGAGATGCCACATAGTACAATCCGCATTGTTTTTAGAAATGGGCTACGGCTACTATAATAATATGCCTGTGCTAAAGCGCTCAATTGCTTGCAACTTGTTACTACAGAAATGTTACCCGATCAAGCACGCACTTTCAGACGAACACGAGAAAGCCCAATGTGCGTCACATACACAAATCAGCCGACGCTAATGCATCACTCAAAGCACGTTGAGGTAGAGCGGCAGCAATATTCTCATTGTCGCGAGCAAACTCTCATGACTGAGTTCCAAGGCAAAGCAACAATGCAGCCGCGAATAATAGTAAGCATTAAGTAAAATGACAAACTTTCGCATTCCAACTTACTTGATTCTGCGGATAGTGGTTATCCATGCCTGCCTGCATTCCTTTTCATACCATTTATCCGAGAAACTAGAACTTGACAGGCACCCGCCGTGGTTGCTCAGTGGCTATGGTGTTGGGCTGCTGAGCACGAGGTCGCGGGATCGAATCCCGGCCACGGCGGCCGCATTTCGATGGGGGCGAAATGCGAAAACACCCGTGTACTTAGATATAGGTGCACGTTAAAGAACCCCAGGTGGTCCAAATTTCCGGAGTCCCCCACTACGGCGTGCCTCATAATCAGAACTGGTTTTGGCACGTAAAACCCCATAATTTAATCTTTAATTTAGAACTTGACAGGCAGCTGCAGGCCCCGAGTATTTTTGTCACTGTTGTGGCAGTTCCCCATGCAACAGGACCGGGCACCTTGGCTAGCCGACTGCTGAACCATCGCGGAACAAGGAGGACAGGAGGCGCAATTTTGAAAAGATTGTGGGCATCGCGAGCTCCTCATGGTACCAGATACGGTGACGCCTCTCTCCGTTAGTGGAAGCAGTGATGCTGGGGTGATATTCTGTAAGAGTCCACCTAGTGGACTGTCCATTTCGGCCACTGCTGATTGGCTGGAGCTGCACGAGTGAGGAGGAGGCAGGTGCCCACAGCCAGTCCCTTTCTCGCTCGTACAGCTGCAGCCAATCAGCAACAGCCAAAATTGACAGTCTACTAGGTGGACTCTTGTAGAATACCACTGTAAGAGTCCACTTAGTGGACTGTCCATTTTGGCCACTGCTGATTGGCTGGAGCTGCACGAGTGAGGAGGAGGCAGGTGCCCACAGCCAGTCCCCTTCTCGCTCGTACAGCTGCAACCAATCAGCAACAGCCAAAATTGACAGTCTACTAGGTGGACTCTTGCAGAATACCACCCCTGGTGTTTGTTTGCAAACTTGAGGTTGGAAGTTCTATAGGAGGTAAGCATGTTGAGTTGTGTAACTGGGGTGTAAGCACACATCAGCTAAGAGAGTTAAAGGGACCCTGAACCAACCCTTAAGCTTGGCAAGCAAATACATTCTGCGGTTGAGGACACAACTACAAACATTTCTGCCAATTTTTGTAGTGTGTAGAAAGGCAAGGTAGGTGATTGGCCAGGCATTTTTATCCAATGGGAACCAACGAGTTTATGTTTAGGGTGAATTAACAGGGAAAATATTGCACTCCTAGTTTTCCCCATTCATATTAGGTCTCATCCAAAAATCTTCAGAATTATGTTTTTGAAAAACACTGCTTAGAGGAAAATGTTTCGTGCCCCTTTTAAGTCCCAATTTCTAAGAAAGAATTTGACATAACAAAAGTGCAGAAAAGCATTGATGTCATATATGACAGCTTGGAAGGACAGGCATCGCATGTACTGTGGTGCCAACTATCTTGGGTGGACTGGCAAAACTAATTAAAGAATTATGTAAAACACAGCATAGTGTTGCTTTGTAATGAAATTCAAGTGCCCTTATGCCTAGTTTGTGACACTATCTTGCTGCAATTTGCATACTAGCCTGTTTCATGCTGCCTAAAAATAACTGAGCAAAATGGAAACAACTGAGCAATGGACACATGTTTGCCTGTATGCAGTTTGTGCTTGCTGGAGACAACCTTGTGCACCACTGCCCTACATGGCAGTGGTCAGCTGGCGAAGGCCTGCCCGCCAAGTCCTACTTGCCACCTGATAAGCAGTTTCTTGTTACCAGGAATGGTAAGCATCGACTGTTTCATATTCTCATGATTTGTAAATATTTTCGTAATTTTGATAGCCAATACCTACCTTTCGTGAGTGGTCAGTTTTTCAGGTGCGCATATTTTTTGTTCCTCTAATAAATGAACTAAACAGTATTGTAGGTGTCAGGCTAGGTAAATACATGAAAAAGCAGTGCTTTAGATTTTGTAAAGTGGCACATGGTGTTCACCTTCACAGCTATATCAGTAACCTCGAGCGTACAATGATGGCAGTTTCAGACCTGGGTGCAGTCTGAGAAGACTCCAGCCAGTCATTCATAGAATTTTTAATCGCATTATATTATTTCCTTCGGTGCTAGACTTTTCCAGAGAACAGATCAGTTTATGTATCTGCCACAGTGGCAAAATAGCTATGGCATTCTGCTGCCGAGCACAGGGTTGCAAGTTCGACTCCCAGCCATTACAGCCTCATTCCAATGGGGGAGGAATGCAAAAGTTCTTGGGACTTAGATTATGTGTATTTAAGGAATGCCAGGTGGTCGAAATTGATCCAAAGCCCCCCAGTACAGCATCTCTCATAGCATGTGTGCTGCTTTTTGATGAAACACCCCATAATTTGATTACTTCTTTATCTCACACTAGTGGAAGTGCCTGCATTGACGAGATTCATGTGAATGTTGCTCCATTTCCTGGCATAAGGGATTTCATTTCATCGCCCTGTTGATAACCTAATGGCCTAGGACGAGAAACAATAATCTGGCACTGGGATGACATGCTGGTCACAAGAGCAATGGTGGCCTAAGCTTGCAGCCGCATTGTCCCTTCAAGTGGACTTGTCATGAAGGTGGCTTGTGAACTCTGAACTTACTGCACTTTTTCAAAAGCTGTGTTCAGTGGCTGTGTTCAGTGTGCTTAAGCACAGTAACTGGCTGCTTGATTAGCTTGCTGTTGTTTACACAGTGCCAGAAAATGTGCCTAATCGTCGCCCCCTCCCCCCCCCCCCCCAAAAAAAAAAAAAAAGAAAGAAAGAAAGGTTATTTTTATAATGCAGGAGAAGCATTGCATAGTTGTTCAGTTGACTTACTGAACAGCACAGACAACTGCATGTTACTATATACACTCTTTGCAAATGCAAGCAAAAATGCTTCGTTTAACATGGTAGGCCGAAAACTTCCTCTGAGAAATTTTCGTATCTTTAGTGAGTAAAGGGAAGTCTTTATTTCGATGTGTTCAGAATTCTATACAGCATACACTGTTCCGATTTTATTTATTTGATGCAATAATGCACAAGTGTAAGTGGTTTATTTTTGCTTAAAATTGGTGAAAAATTGATAATGCTACAGTGGCTGCTTATTGAGTGATATAATATTATATGTAATACTGTTGTAAGTGGATTGCATTGTGTTCACTTCATTTTGAAGGATTCTAAGCCTAAATAAGCTGTTCCGTGTGCTATCACATTAAGCAAACATGCTTACTTTTCTTGGTGCTCAAAGATGGGTGAGGTGTGAGCAGGGCTGGGCAATGATACTTTGCAATTGTATCATGATACAATAGAGGATACTGAAGCAAGAAGTATTTGAAATACAGATACAAGATACTACTGCAATTATTGTATCCGATACGATACTTTCCATTTGTATCTTATGATACTTCGATACATTGGCAAATTTATTATTATAGATCTATATAATGTAACAGCAAACGCGTATGCACAAAAATGTTTGCTTGGAAATTTCTTAACTCCGACCAACCTTGTTTCATTTGAATGAAACGTCTGTTACTATCTAAAAAATTTTGTCTTTTTTGCTCAAAGCATATATTTCCATTCTGAAACAATTTATTGGGATTACTTTAGCTGCTTAACATGAAATATCTGTATATGTTGCGCTGTCAGCGGTTCTTGCTTCTCACTTTTGTAATTGACGGGAGTCGCTGCTCTGCTTTTCGACCACCTAGCGGGTCGCCCTCTAATTACAAGATCGTCAATGAGAAGCCTCTGCATGATGACGCAAATACCACTTGGAGTTTTATCATGTTGTCTGTAAAAACAAAAAATCAAGAAAACAAAAGGTCGGCTGCGCGCAGATGTTCGCTAGTGTCACACGGTGATGTTGCGATTGCAGTATCTTGTATCTTAAGATACACGATACATTCTTTCATGTATCGGAAATACAGATACTGATAGTAGTACATATCTTGCGAGACGTATCATGATACAGATACAAGATATCGAGAGTATCTAAGATACATGTATCTTAGCTAATGCCCATTACTGTATGTGAGTGAGCAGATGAAACAGTTATGCATTACAAATTATTATTTAGTCTGTGGAATAAGTTGCACAGTATACCCGAAATATTGAGACACTAACATGTGAAAGGAAAGTAAACAATAATTTTCATTGTTGGCATAGTTGTTGCAGTTCAACTCTTCTCTCCGACGAGCTTCTCATAGTGTCCTTTTATGAGCGTCACGTGTACGCATGCTGCCAGGGTCCGCTGATGCATAGTATAAGGGCGGGCTATAGGCCCTGTAAGCAAATGCGTTTGCCATAAGGCTTGAGAAAACAGGGTGAGGAGCCTTTTCGAGGAGGCGTCTTTGTGAAATGCAGTGCAAATATTAGACTGGCGCACATGTATTGAGTTACAGACATACTTTATTTTCATAACATTGTGTTGTCTCACCCATTGTGTCACATAATTGCCGCAGTTTGTCAACCTTGGTGTACCACGGAGCAGGTTCACTTGAGGCTCAGCAGAGTATCGTTGCACAGGCAGTCGGTGCTTTCTTCTGATAACCTGTGACTTGGTGTGGCATTTCAGTGCCATGCTACAAGCGCTGCAAGGACATGGAGTACAGCATGGAGCACGAGAAGGTGCTAGAGGAAGAAGGTGACGAGGATGGAGGCTGGGTCGACACTCATCACTATGCAGGTAGAATGGCTGGTGGCTTGCCTTGTATCCTTGCCTTCTGCACACGCTGATGTAACAGGGTCCTTCAATACTTTCTTCTGGTCATGAAACTCCCGCTGTAGTTTCATATAGGGACAAAAGCTGCCACCAGAGGTGCCGCCGTGAGTAGAAGGGCATCAATCTGGCGCGCTTGCAAGGGCAGTCGCGCGTTCGCGTTGATGTTTGCCATAAAAAACACCTTGCCCACATTTTTTTTTTTCACTGTGTTCGCTAACTGAACATAGCAGTGATTACTCTTGACCAAATAAGATAGCATGCGAGTTATTTACTACTTCAAGCATTGATTGTTAGCAATGGTTCAACCAAGGCTGCCCGTCAAGTGATGCAATTTTGCTTGTGCTCGTACCTATACCTGCGTTTCTTCATTGCTGTCTAGGTGATTAAAATCGAGCTTAAATTATACATTGCACCGTGACTAAGCCTAGCTGACCCACAGATTAACGTTGCTTGCGCAAGAAGTTATAGTGTGCCCTACTGCGGCGGGGGGGGGGGGGGGGGGGGGGGGGGGCTGGCGGTCCGCAGCACTCGTTCTCCTGCTAATATCCTCTTTATTCTGGGGTATCGCGAAGCTGCCAATGGGAATTTGGCACGTAGAACAGGCACATCTGAATAAAGTCATCTTGGCATTAATTGCAGCAGCAGCTGTGAACTGCGCATGCTAGATATAGGTAATATGTGCGGTTTCTAAGCGAAAGTTCTTGCATTTACGCAAATTTCAACATGATTGGTTCAAACCTGCACGACTGTATTTTTTTCATCCATTCACATTTAATGTTGCAGTGACCATCAGTTCAAGGCTGGCGTTCCACTTAGTCACCCGAAAACACCACCTGAGTCTTTTTATAAAAATACCAGCGCAGATTGAAGCCAGCTCAGAGCTTCCATCACCACTAGGTCATTCAAGACTGTATTTACCGATCAAACAGAATAACTGTATTACTTTTTTGCATGTTTCTCTTGTTTGTCTTTATACTCAGTTTTCTTAATCCAACTAGAGCTTAATTTTTTAAATATTTTTTCTGCCTAACAGAAAACAAGTTTGCGTAGGTCTTTGTGGATAGCATTTTGACTTGTGCTAACTACGCTACCCCTTGCAGGACAGTGTCTGCTTAGTAAAATGGTGGAATGGATGGCATGGTATACGATTATTAGGCAGTTATTATACGATTATTGCTAGCAAGTGTCAAGAATGCAAAAGTGCCGCAACCACTACTGCACATATGGTTGCAATTAAGATTGCGTTTGATAGACTGGCAGAAAAGTTGGTGGACAGAGGGAATGAGGCAAAACACCTGGAAAAATAATTTGTCACTGCTTTCCTCTCTCCTGTGGCTGGACATGATGAACGAGCACCAGCACAAAATCACCTGTTCCTACCGCGTGTAAAAAAAATGCAAACGGCACTTAATAAAAAAAAAAAATGCACAACTTCAGCCGTAGTGCTGACAAAATGTGTTGCGCAGCCAACACTGGCCAAGGAAGTACGGTCGTCCAGCAGGATGTCTTCAACAATGTTCATGTAGACATTGGCACAGGCTATATTATTGTTCACGGTGCACCAGACTTACACGTGAATTTCTTCTTCGGCTGAATCGGTGACGTCTACAGTTGCGACGGCCGCAACGTCGGCTGCAGGGCAGTTTAGACAAGTACACAGGCAAGCCTTCGAAAATCCTGAGAATGGCGTCTTCAACCAATTTGGGTCGATCGTGTGGCAGTGACATAATGCTTCCATTCACTGTACACACGTCCGCACGAATAATGCCTTCGGCATCAAAATGTTTTCCGCACACGCGAAAGTACTTCGATTCATACGAGAACCCGGCAGTCTCTAGTCGCGGGATTGCTCGCTTCCACCTGTCGCGTAGTTCCGGGTTGGCTGATAAACAGAATAAGGAGACTTTTTCAACGACGCCCTTGTATTCCGGAGCGGCAGCCTGGCACACACCAAGTGTTGGGCATCGCTGCTATGGTGAATTACGAAGTGTCGACATCACTGCATGTAGAGAAACGTTCAGGCGAAACAAAAAACAACCACGCACAACAGCACGCCGCGCCGACACTCCGCTTTCGGCAGCAGCGGCCGCCTTCCCCTTCCCCTTCTAGCGACGCCAGCGCCACAACTGCGGGCGCTATATGAAGCTCTCCCATAGCGTTACGCGGGAGTTTCATGACCAGGAGAAAAGTATCGAAGGACCCTGGCGAAACCTTTGTTTTTCTGCCAAGGACAGTTATGTGAGCTATATGCAGAGTTCAGCCTTTTCGGTCTTAACAACCAAGGAAAAAAAAAAAAACCAGGACACCTAAGCACTTTATGAGTTGAGAATGCAAAATCATTAATGTCCAATTGAACGCCGCTGAGCGGTCTTTCGAGTTATGAACTTCTCGTAGGCAAGCGACGGTGTTAACACATTCGCTGCCAAAAATTAACAACACTGTAGTTGGCATTGGCAGGTACAATTAGACACTACTTTGTTTCGAAAATCGATCTTTGGTATCTTCATTTTTGTACACGGCACTTTCCTGCACCTACCTGCAAATTTACATTAAGAACGTTGACCTAAATAACAAAATGCAGCATTGTAGCTCTTTCAAAGTGGCGCTCACTTTTGATCTCCTGTCATTACAAGAGTGCAAGCACAGCATCTTTTTTTGAGAGCTTGTGATATACAGTAAAACCCCGCTGTTACATTCCCGGGTGCTGCGTTTTCCCGGCTGTTACGTCGTTTTTGGTCGGTCCCGGCACAGCTCCCATAGAACCCAATGCATTGGTAACCCAGCTGTTACGTCGCAACTGTGGGACCGTTCCAGCATCATTCGTTGCGAACTGCCACCCCGCGCCGGCCTGAGCGGCCATTTTGACTTTTCATGTCGCTTGGCTTGGTTGCTTGACGATGGCATTGGCCGCCCAAAGTGCCGGGGGCAACACTTATGACGCATTTTCGGTTTCCGCCAGCAAAAGTATGGCCCTTGATATCCGTATTTGTTATCTAAAGATGGTGTTTATGACGCGTTACGGCCCTAAAATTGGTTTTGGCTCATAGATGTTCCGTATGACGTCCAAGGGCGATAACGGCGTCGCCGCGCTGTATGCTGTATGTGTGAGTGAAAGCGTGCGAGGGGAGCCGGCGACTCTGTCTAAATCTTGCACACGAAAGAAAGAAAAGCAGGGAGTGTTCTTTTCACACGTAAGAATTAAAATAATATTGTGTGCAGTTCAACACTACTCCCATTTCTCAATTTTTCTTGTTTCCCGAATTCGGTTTCCTGGCTCTTACGTTTTTTGTTTTTGTTTTTGTTTTTTTTATGGTCCCGTGAAAAACGTATCAGTGGGGTTCTACTGTATGTTACTAAATGCAGGACATGAATGGATTCCGCATACGAGAGTGAAGCGTTCTAGTCGGCTGGGAAATTAAACGACTGTGACATGCCACTGTTTTGCAAAGGTCTTGCCATTACGGCTGCACATCAGTCACACAATGCTGTGCACGCCGAGAGCCGTACAGCTATGCTTCCTATGCCACTTCAGCCAGAGGAGTACGAAGTTTGAAAGGTAGAATGTCATCAGCAACAGTGTAAACAAAGCGTTGACAAACCATGACCTCCCGATAATGGTATAGTAACCAGCAACCTTTTGCAACTTTTCGTGGCAGCAGTGTGGTTATAGCTGCAGTGTAAGTGGATATGCCAGTATTACGGTACATTTACAGTTGATAGGGCTACATGTGACCTCGGAGTCTTCTTGTCAACACGTTTTGCTGATTATGTTGATCGATTGGTTGATTTCAGATGGTACTTCATCAGGGCTAGCCGAGCAGGTTCAAGACATGACTCTTGAGCCTAGCGTAAGTGGATGTGCATTTCCCAATTCCATATTGAAGGCCTACAGGCAGCAGCAGTTAAGTGGCAATGTGCTGGACATCCGACTTCGTCACTTCCGTGTGTGTGCCAGTTGTGCAAGAACGCATTGCAAGTTTGCCTGACAAGGCTATGCAGCGTTCATTCTTTATGAAATGGTGTGATAAAGTATATGAGCAAGGTACTTTCAATTTCAATTCTTATAAAGTTGCTTACACAATGAGTGCAGCCATATTTCTGAGCAGCTAACTGATTTTTGTCTTCCACTTCCGCATGGTGTCATAAATGTCACAGTGCTGCAGCACCCATTGAATGTACATTTTTGTGTAAGCACCACCCTTTCATACACCACTTTATCCTGTTGATTGAAAACTTACTTTCACCACATTTCTTGCATCTTCAGAATCATAGAAAGTGTACAGCTGCAGAAAAGATTAAGAATTTTCAATTCTTTAGCGAGTTTTGTCAACTTGACAGAATGTGGACTTCACACGAAAACTCGCTACAGTAACATCAAATATGAGAAAATCAACTATTTCGTGTATTGAAAAGCTTGAAAAACACTTATCAGCCGCTTCAAAATTATGCCTGGTGCATGACATAGTGAAAAACAATGCAGAAGTGAACCCGCTACATACAACATACTGACATTGAGCAAGACCACCCAACCATATACCTTCCCACTCATTTTACTAGAACATTTTACATGTTATCCAAAATTAGAGCACAATGCCAATCTTGAATGATTTAAGATATATGTGACATGTTTTAAATATCATTACTTTCATCAGTGCTTTTGCTGTTGATGCACTATCTTGATGTACACAATTGTGTACACAGCGTCTGAAAGGGTAGTATGGGTAGTACTGAACGTAGTATGAGAAAAAAAAATTACTCCATCTCCCGCTAAAGGGAACCATGTGTGAATGCGAAGCAGCGGGGAGATGGTTAGCTTGAGCAGTAGATGGTTTCGCGGCAGCGGCCCGAGTGCTCATCGCGGCGCTGCACAGGAGTAAGAATGAGGCGCGCGCGCTCAGTCATTTTCATACCGCGGAACTACCGTGGCGCCCCCAGTGGAGTATGCAGCTGTCGCACCACCTGTCGTGTGCGCCGCTTCGGTTTCCTAGAGGAGAGAAAGGGGGAAGCGTAGGAGAGGAGAGAGAGGGGGAGGGGACGTGCATGCGCTGTGGGGGTGTGGCACGCGGGTGCCGCTCCGTAAAGGATTCCTAGAGGAGAGAGGGGGAAGCTTAGGAAAGGAGAGAGAGGGGAGGGGACGCGCATGCGCTCTGGCGGTGTGACACGCGGGCGCAGCTCCGTACATTATTCCTAGAGGAGAGTAAGGGGGGGAGCGTAGGAGAGGAGAGAGAGGGGGAGGGGAAGCGCATGCACTGTTGGGGTGTAGGATGCCGCGGGAGGTCTGGACAGAGTCGCCGGCAAGAAATGCTTCGCATTTAAAAAACTTGACATTAATCTATATTTCGGGCACAGCTGCCATTCCAAAGTACACATTTTGTCATCCACAGCGGTGCAGCCTGTGCTGCACTATCTTCGCATGCTGTTGGTGCAGTGCATGGAGGGGTAGTAGGCTCCTCATCGGTCCGTTTGCTGCCACTACTACACTTGATAGTCTGTTGGAGGGAAGCACTGGCCTCCTCATGACATTTGTATATTCCGGGGCTCCGTGACTTGTCTCGTGCTTCCCTTTTGTGTGTGTATGTTCATGCAACATTTGCTGATTTTCACAGGTGAATGCTGAATGTTTTTGTGCATAATGCAGTGATCTGTCGTCACTCCCGTCCTGCCCGGAACTTGCACCAGCGTTATCAACTGTAAAATTTCACGACTTGAAAGCTAAAATGCACAAGCAAACAAGGACGAAGAACAATACAACGTACACAAGTGCTGGCTTTAAATTAGTGTGGCCTTTGGTGAAGACAAGCATTATAGCTAAAGAGTGGGTGGAATTACGTTTGTGAACAGGGTTCTCAATAACCCTTCTTTCCACATATAGGCGTAGGCTTGATTGCTAACTTCTGAGTACATACTTACCTTGCATGGCCAGGCTTCAAGGGCAGTCAGCAAACACAACATTATTTTGCTGACAACAAAGTAAAGTCGAACCGGGATATATGGAATCTGAAGGGGGATCACAAAAATGTTTGATATATAGTTAATTTGATATATAAAATAAAAACGTTATACAGAAATTTTTAAGGGAATTTTACAGCTGTTCCATATACACAATAATTCGTTATGTGTGGGTTCAATATATCCGGGTTCAACTGTATGTCGCAAGCCAGAGGTCTCATTGGGATTCATGTTGGTGGCTGCCGAGAAGAGATTAAATGTTTGCTTGGGCCATACGACAAAGGTGGAGAACGATGATCGAAAGGATCAAGGCATTCACCTGGGGTCCTTTCTTTGTTGCAGCTGGCAGTGCTCTCCCCCCAGCACTTGCCAGCCCATCTCCGCACCCCTGCCTTGCTCTTTGACCCGGTCCAATAGACCAATCGCAACAATTATGCTGCGCATGCATGAGAAAGGCGGTCTTCCCAACAAAAACTCGCAACCACAGACTAGTAGAACAAAGTTTTGTTCCCATTCAACACTTCCCCACACACTCCTCTACTGTGCGAGAGTTTGGCGAGGGTAAAGGCTATTGAATGACAACACTACAGTCCCCTGACCCCCCACTGGTGGGGAGAACAGGTGTGGAGGAACTATGACGACAGGAAATTTTCAGAATAATTCTCGGAAAGCCTTTGCGCATGTGCTTCCTCCCTGGAAGGACTGCAGTTTTTGGTAGAAAAGCAGCCATGCAGGGAAGCCAACTTACAGAATTTTTCTAAAAGTTAATTGGTGGCGAGTCTTTTTGAAGAGGGGGGGGGGGGGGGGGGGGTGCGCTGCTGCTGGGAAGCTGCAAGGAAAAAAAGGGGGAAGGAGCGTCTGCTCTGCTCGTATATTGCGGCACACGCATTAAGAAAAATTATTGGATGCCTTAATTTCCACACCTTCTGGCATTTCATGTGTTTAAAGTGGATAAAGGGCCTCCTGGAAGGTCTCCAATGTCGTAACAGCAAGGGAAAGTAAGCGTGTCATTGCTGTTCAACAACGCTAAAAAATCACCTAGAAGCCTGACTATTCTAGCAACATTGATGCCTTCTGCCAAATGCTTGCATAAGATCCTGTCGAGCTTCACCAAGAGCAGATTTCTCAGAAAATATGGTGGTGGCAGGAACCAATGGTTTGAAAACAATAGATGGCACCTTGAGCCTTGGCAAAAAGCATGCCCGCTGGCAAAAAGCTCTTTCTATTTTATTCTCATCTGCTCCTGCACTGTAGTCTTCGAGAACCAACTAGCCCAATTCTTTGTTGTTATGTAACATTGAATTAACATTTTCTGTGGAAACCTAAATACCTGTTCATTGCGCAACCTAATATGTGGTATGTTTCTGTTTTTCAAAGCAGATATACATTTGTTTACTTTTCATTCAAGTATGGTCTGCACCCAAATTTCATTCAAAGTGGGGTCTGTGGATCCAAATTTATTTAAAAAAAAGAGTGCAGCCCTTGTTAGAGAATACACGGCACATCTCCGTGTCCTTGGAGGTTACTTGATAAGCTGCCTTGACATGTTACATGAACTAACTGCCGCACACAGCTCAATAGTTGTAGGTTCTAGCATGCCAAAATGGTGGCCAAAATTGCCATTGCTGTGGCCTGAGCAGTTTCTCTATGCATGTGTCTGCAACCTAAACCACCTGTTGCTGGTAGTTTAGCCGAGCTGAATTGTGCAACTTGTTTGTCTGTCCATACGTAGAAACCTGCTGCAACACCTGCTGCGACACAGAGGCTAGGCTGTGCCGATGATGATGATGATGATGGTGATGATGATGAGGAGGAGGCTGCTGACATGGATGCCTTTGTGGAGAGTGGGTTGCTGGATGCAGATGACCCGGTGGGTGCCCAGATTCCATATTCTCAGAACTGCCTAAATTTTTAACCTGGGCATTTTAGTGTCGGAGTGTTGTTGCTTGTGGTAATAAGCTCTTAACGAAAGTGGTGTACGACATCTGTTGCTTCATTGCCCAGTGACAACACACTTTGTAGATTCTAGTGCGCACCACATTCCGCTGCTTTTGATAAGGAATACACATTTGGTGCTAGCTTCCTAGCATGTTTGCACTGTGGCAACTGTCCCCTAAACTCTCAGCTTGTTGCAAGTCTAGGTTGATCACTAAATAGGAGCCTGAGCATGAGGGTAAAAGAAAGGTACTCTGGCATTAATTAATTCCTTTTGATTCTTCTGTTGACTCAGAGGAAAGACAATCATTACCAAGTAAACAGCTAATTTTTTCTTTTTCTTTTCTTTCTGCATGTACCACCTTGTGAATAAGTTTACTTATTTATCTTCTTTTCAGACAAATCTGCAGTCTCTTTACTTTTTTGCTTCAGGGAGTGCAGCAAAGTTGTTAACAAAACTGCAGCAGTACGAATATAGTGGGATTGGGACATAACTCTTTCAGGTGCCATGTAATTAATATTCATTGAAAATTTTCCTTCACCACATTTCTTGTACAGTGCAGTCCACTTATAACAATATCGAGAACGAAAAATCTAATCGTTACAACCGATCGCTATATCTGGACTGCCGTAAAAAAAAAATGCATAGTCCCGAAACCAAGTTTGCCACTCGCGATAAAAAATCGACGTTGAAAGTAGGCTGTGAAAAATAAAGCTTTCATGTATACCTCTAAATAGCGTCTCAATCGTTAGGCGCGCTGAAATAGAAATCTCCGCTTGCTTTCGCCAAAGTTTCGAATTCACAACCGCCGTGTGCATCGCGTCCGACTGCTGCGCGAACACTGGCGGCTATAATTTAGCGTGCATGAAATCAATGATCGGCGACATTGCACTTTGGTTGAACATTGGGGTCGGTGTCAATCACGGGCCATTGTCAATCTCGTTGTCACTGCCACTGCTGTCGTCGCCTCTGTCGCACCATGCCGCCGTCCGTCGGGACAACCATCGCCCCAGCGGAGATCTCTTTGCAGAACGAGGCAGCACTACCTGCACTCAGAAACTCCTCCATCGAAGCACCGCCTATTTCATCGTCAGTAGCGACGTGCTCCCAGAGTTCGGTAATGTCAGCGGCTTCCACCATGTTCAGTTTCACCCAGGGGTGTGTCGTCCTGGCGCACAAAACCAGACAAAGCCCGCCTTTTCTGTTGATCGGCATGGCCACTGCTTTTAGCCTTCATGATCGTGGCGCTCCCGGTTTTCGTAGTCGTCGATCGACTGCGCGAGCTCGCATTTCTTCGAGTCTTGCAAAATTTGCAGCTTCATCTCAAGAAGACACAGCTTTGCGCTTTGTTGGAGCACCTCCCGTTACTTCCGCGGCGAATTTCCACGCTCGCTGAGAGAGGGAGATTGTAAAGGCAGCATAGGCTGCGGAGGCGCCGCTCACTTATCATGTTCTTCCCCCCCTCCTTTTCTCTGGACTACCGACTACAGTATCTGGACGCTCGCACGACCGCCAGCGACGCGGACGCGAAGCAGCTGGCGCCATCTTGTGCACGCTGCGCCAACTTGCAATGCTCTCCATAGCTTTCGTTGCAATCTGTGCGCGGGTGGGATGCGCTGCGCGGTAATGGCAGCAGATACGAACTCGCGTAGGCCAACTTTCACCCCGTCTCGATTAAGGGCAACTTAGAAACGCAAATTTCATTATTCTGCATAAAAAACGCTGCCCAGAAGTAAAATTTCGATTGTTATATCCGATATACGGTGAATAATATATCGTTATGTATACGGCTTTTTTTTCTCATAGCCCTAATCCATAAGTTGATACTCTTAGGCCGACTCATCGTTATAACCGATATGTGGTATTGTTATAAGTGGACTGCACTGTCTACAGAATTGTCAAAACTCTACAGATGCAAAACCAATCAAGGATTTTTTATTCTTCAGCGAATTTTAAGTTCACAAAATGTTGATTCTGTGAGAACATCACTTATTTCACATCTAGCATATTTTGAAAGCCACCTAGCCAGCCACTTCAAAAATACGCCTGGTGTAAAACATAATAATAAAAAAAAAGCAATGTAAGAAGTGAACCCATTTCAGGACAACATACTGACACTGAAAGCAGACACCCAGCCTTCTACCTTCCAACTCATTTTACTAAAACACCTTACGCATATACCATTCAAACATGCAGCGCAGGTCAAATCGGAAGTGTTCAAGATGCACGCAGCATGTTTTAAGTACTCCTGCATTTTTTTTTTTTTATGCAGGAATGAGCACCTGAAGGGGGCAAGAACTAGGTTGCTCAGCTATCAACTATCATTCATGCCTTTACTCCTAGTTTTTTTTTATTTATTTATTATACATACCCACATTCGCTCAGAGAGCATTACAGTGGGAGGGAAACAATACAAATGCAAAACAGTAGTAATTAAGGTTACATAACAAAAAGAACACGGTGACGAATAATACAGTACAGGCAGCATAACTATCTCCAAATCAAAATGAAAAAAGAAAGAAAAGGACTATATGTACATGTATACACATACATGTGCACATATACATATATAAACACACATACGCACATACACACACTCATAAATATATATAGTAGGCCAGCAAACGCGAGAAAAAAAATAACATCAAAACACACGAACTGATCACATGGCAAGCAGTTCACTGTAAAAGTCTGAATTTGATGTTTTAGAAACGGTGTCCTCAGGCAGCACGTTCCATTCATTGATGGTTTTGGGGAAAAAAGAATATTTTAACAAGTTCGTTCTTGACTTTATTGGCATTACTTTTAATGTGTGTTCACGGCGATGGGATATGTAATGTGGGTTAAGCATGTATTTTGATTTATTAATGCCAGTATTGTTGTAAAAAATCTTATGAAAAAATTTGAGACGCAAGCAACGCCGGCGTTCGGCTAGCATCGAAACCTCTAGGCGTATTTTCATTTCTGTGACCTACTAGATCTGCGATAGTTCCCAGTGATAAAGCGTGCCGCTCGGTTTGTACGCGCTCTAGAATGTATTTAAGGTTGTCCTGATAAGGGTCCCATATCGTGCACGCATACTCAAGAATAGGCCTCACGTATGTCGTGTATAAAACTTCTTAGTGCAGAGGACAGGGGTGAAAAGTTCGAGCCAAAAACATTAGTGTGTTATTCCCTTTAGCGGCAATCTCGGCAATGTGATCCTGCCAAGTAAGATCGCTTGAGAAGTGAACGCCGAGGTACTTGGCCCCTGTTAACGCTCGGAATGGTTGAGTTGTTCACTCTGTAAGAATGGGAAACGTCAGTTTTTTTCCTAGAAAAGCACACGTAGTTGCATTTTGATTCATTTAGGGTCATGCACCAAGTAGCACCCAGTTCGAAATTTAGTAAGGTCCTGTTGAAGAATTTTGATGTCACTTGGATGTTTATCGAGCGGTAACAACCGCGCAGTCATCTGCGTACAATCGTAGGTTGGACTGGATGTTTTTACCAATATCGTAATAAAAATAAGAAATAATAACGGGCCCAGAACAGACCCCTGCGGTACTCCGGACGTGACTGGAACAGGTGATGAGCAACATCCATTTACCACTGTTATCTGTCTGCGATTTTACAAAGTAGTTTTTTAACCAGTTCATTAGGTCAGCGGGAATTTTTAAATGCTGAAGTTTGTGTATTATAAAATCATGTCGTACCCGATCAAATGCTTTTTTAAAATCTAAAAACAAGCAAGTCAACGCTAGTAACCTTGATCTAATGCAGTTGTTATGTCAAAAGAAAATTCCGTTAACTGTGTGTCACAAGAAAAATCCGGCGCGAAAACCATGCTGTTCTGCATAAAAAAAGTTTGCGAATTCAGGTGCTTATTAGGTATACTGGTATACGATGTGTTCCATAATTTTCGAAGCGCCACATAGGAGAGAAATTGGGCGGTATTGTCATCGAGTTATTTTTTGGTCCTTTCTTATGGACAGGACCACATGACGTGCCACCATTCGTCAGCGTGGGTGCATTCGCTTTCAGATAGACGTCATATACATTGTGAAAAGAAGATTACTAAGAGAAGCACATTCTTTCAGCACGCGATGGGATGCCGTCAGGACCTGTCGCTTTGTTTGTGTCTAGGCTGGTAAGGATTTGAAAAATCCATGAATTGATAAAGTGATATCGGGCATCTCCTAGGCGACTCATCGTTGCCGGTAACGTAATATTGTTATTGAATTAGCAGAAAAGTGGACCTGAAACTAGTCGTTGAAACAGTGGCTATCAATTGATCATTTGTTATCTATTGTCAGACGTGATGCATTGTAACCAATTTTTCTTCTTTTTTTTGGCAAGCTTCCAAAATGTTACGATTCTGTGAGTCACTTGTTTCACATCTTTGAAAGTAGCCAGCCACTGAAAAAGTGACGCTTCTGGTGTAAACACTAATTTTCGCTTTACAAATTTGCTGGACAGAAAATAATTTTCAGAAGGAACTTGGCATTTTGCTTTTTCTGAGGTTCTGAAAAAGACGGCGTGTCTTCTAAGGAGTTGTCGGATTTCGGAGGTGATCCATGGTTTATCTTTCCGACGTTTGGCAGTTAGAAATTTTGATGTTATGTGCTCCGAAATTAGTGCAAGTATTTTATCTTTCAGTACGCTCCAAGCGTGTTAACATCTTTTTCTGTGCAAACCTCTGTGAAAGCTGGAAGAAAATTAGTTAATTCACTGTTCATTGACTGGTAGTTTATCAAATAGTTTATCAAATATTTCCTCTAAAAAGAAGCATGTCTTGTGTTTGAGCAAATATAGTAGTTGTGCAGATGTGTAACATGCAGTACATATCACCTTCCACCCAATCTGCTGCCTCGCCAGGCAACCTTTGTGAAGAAGACTGAAGCTGTGGAAAAAACGACGGCTGCAGGAGGTGACAGTCAGCCCGGTTCCTTGGATGGCGCCATCGTAAGCACTCGCACCTACGACCTCAACATCACCTATGACAACTACTACCGCACTCCACGGCTCTGGCTCTATGGCTATGATGAGGTATGCTCCTGCAGTTGCTTAAAGGGCTTGCACATTGGATGCTCTTACATTATAATAACACTGCGAGCCTTTTATTCTCGTAGTCCTGGCTTTTTAAAAAGTACCAGCAATACATGGCACTGTCAGCCTTGTGTGAGGCAAACTTTCTACTTTAATGTGAAAAGGCTTTCTTTTTTTCTTTTGTTACCTTTTAAAAGAGTGCTGACATCACTTTTTTGATAATCAGTTTTTTCATGTTAAAAGGTCTAAACCACTCACTGTGGTAACTCAGTGGCTATGGCATTGCGATGCTGAAGACAAGGTCGCGGATTCAATCCCAGCCATAGGGGCCGCATTCCAATAGGGGCAGCATAAAAAAACACTCATGTACCATTCGGGTGCATGTTAAAGAACCCCACGTGGTCAAAATTAATCCAGAGTCTCCTGCTACGTCAAGCCTTATACATAATCAGATCGTGGTTTTGGCATTTAGTATAACCTCAGAATTTTTTTTTTTTTTTTTAACGGGGGAGAGGGCAACATCAGCACTCCTTTTTAACTCTTTCCTTACCGTGCCTATAGAAATAGATCAATTTGATCTACAGTTTTTCTACACGTTACTATTAAACAATTACGTTGGAATTTGTCTACTAGTAACGCCACGCCGTCTGAAATGACTGCTGAACTTTAATAACTCTTCGTCAGATTTGCCAATTTTTGGCATATTGGGGAGTCTGAAAACGTAAAACTTCTGCTCAACTGGAGGAATCGTCAAACCTAACCTCCAATGCTCCTAGCACTGCCTCAATAAAATGACACAATATTTGCACTTTGGTCAACTCAACAACATAATTTTTAAATGACATCAATAGTGAAGATGTAGAAGCTTCCGTCAGGTTGTCTTATTTTCCGATTCCGACGTCTAGGTTGTTTTAATGATGTCTCAAACAATGGTAGATGCTCGTGAGTTCATGTTATTTTACTAATTGTGTTCGACTAATATCAAGTGCAACTTTATTTTTCCCACTGTGGGTTGCTTTTACCCATCGGTGCTTCAACAGAATATGTACAAATTATTATGAGTGATACTTTCTGTTGTGTGGAGTTTCCACTCGCACAAGACCACATAGTCAATTTCAGATCGACCTTCGACTGAAGCTTGACCAGCAGTTTAAACTCTTACATTTTGAACACCACCTGCATAAGTGCCCTTATTCATTACTGTACAATGATGTGCAACAGTCCACATTACTGTACAGTACTGTACAGGAACTGAGTAATGCACGTAGAGGCTCCAGCGCCAGTTGAAGACGCACTAGACCAGCTTGCTTGCACAGAAAAGCTGATCGAACGCAATGATCAAGTATAGGAGTTTTTTGCATGGTCCCTGACCTGACAATCATTGCTTCGCGATCGTAAAGAATTCAGTAAAAAACGAACCAGGTGCCTGCTGCATTTAGTAAAAACAAATGCTTTTTGCTCAATATAAACTTACCTCTTATCACATTTGTGAAGCTACTGCTTTCCCACGTAGCATGGGCATCACTATAGCTAGTATTGACGCCAGCAAATCTGCGTTATAATTTTCTTTTTCCGTGGTCTGGCTTTAAAACGTTAACCAGGAGCCAGGAACATATTTTGTATATTTTACTTTCTTTTTTTTTATTTACTTGGAAGTACCAACACTAAACATAGCAAATGATCACTTTCATTCAAGTTCCTTGGAGTGCTTGTTTGAAGTTTAACCTAAGAATTCTCAAAAGCTGTCTGAGGAATTATTACTGCTTTATGTTCATTAAAAAAAAACTGGTCATCAGGCTATAGTTTATGTATCATGGTATATGTTGCAACTACTACATCTTAACATAAAATGTTTAAACATGAGAGCACCAAAAATGAGCACATTTCTTGTGGCAAGGAAAGAGTTAGGGGGAAGCTTTAGCTCGGGAGCTCTTCTCTAAATACTTTCATGGGCAACGAGATTTTTTCTCGGCAACCACTGCACCGACCTTGATGAGGGTTGTTGGTTTTAAAAGAAAATATCACGATCCAGTTACTGTAGCAAGTAGCTTTTTTATATAGGCCGTCAATATTTTAACAAAAAATTGCAAAATTTAAAAACAAATATCATGTTCAGAACTCTAACTCTGCAATAAAAGTTATATCACAATTTTGCAAACTGCACCTAATAGTACATCTAAAGCAGACAAAATTTGCGCTCTAAAATCTACCATTAATTTGTGAGTAGGACTTTTGTGATACCCTCATAAACAGTGTAAAACTTTCACAAAGGCTGTAAATTCAGGTATCAAGATTGTCCATTTGAGATGCCCTAACAGATTCAGCTTACAGAACTGTGATAACTTTTTTTTTTTTAAAGTGCAGTGTTAAGGATTTGTAAGCTTCATGCTGCTATTTTTTTTAGCTTATCAATTTATGGCAATTTTTGTAAAAAGTATGAGGTTAGTAAAGCCTACTTAGATGGCTTATTGTAAAAAGTAATTGTTTTCTCTGCAAATGGTAAGTGGTATCTAAAAGGGTTAAAGACTATCTGCAGTGAAATTTTGCTTTGACTAATTTGGTTATCGATGAGTAGCTATATATATATATAGTATTAGAGCAACTTTGGCAAAGCTGCAAGGCTGGTAATTGTCTAATTTTCTTATTAACAGCCTTTAAATAGCACTCAACCAGATGGTGCTAATACTTGGTAGTTAGTGGTTACGGTGCAAGTCCGAGCTCATCACCTCCGAGATTTTCAGCATGCCATGGGCACTGCCCATGGCATGCTGGTCATGGGCAGGAGGTCATGCAAAAGGTCATAGGAGGTCATGCAAAAGGAGCCACACTGGTTCTCGCTGTTCTGCGTCATTTTCGGCGAGTGGTAATGCGAGCGTTTTCTTTAGTTTTAGCCTGGAAAACATATATTCTTGTCTACTTTTTGTGACATGTCCACTCATATTTAAATTGTACAATTTTGCACAGAGGCTGGTGTATAATCTATACTATTTGAAGATAGGCTTTTTATGTTGTCTAAAATTTAATTGCAGCTAGCCTTGTAAGGTTTGCAAGCCACATGAGTATTTCATTCCATGAAGCCTTTCTCGTCGCATTGTGTTGGGCACACATCTGTTGGTAATGGGAGGGAACACTTGTAGTGTTATAAGAACCGAAACCTGGACATGCAACAGCATGCAACACTACTGGTCATTATCCTGTTATGGTGGCCATCTGTGCAGAAGCGACAGCCTCTGAGCATGGAGGCCATGTACGAGGACATCAGTCAGGACCATGCCAAGAAGACGGTCACCATGGAAGCCCATCCTCACCTGCCAGGCCCTCCGATGGCCTCTGTTCACCCTTGCAGGTATGGACTTGTAACAATGTGCATCAAAACGTGGAAACTGTCATAGCTCAGGGTAGCCAGATGCAGATAGCTGTCTATGTGCAAATAGGCAGTCGTCTCTGAAACAGAAGAAATATTGAACCAATGAAGTGGCGACACATTTGCGAGCAGAGTCTGAAACAAGTAGAAAAAGCTAGCCTAAGCAATTTGTCTAATCATCAGGCTGCATGTATATAATTACGAAAATTGTATCTTGAAATACCCATCAGTGTTTTAGGAAGCTCGCTGCCTCTTCAAGGAGGGGGGACTAACATTTGTCACAATGACAGCGTATTTGTCATGGAACTCCCATTTCAGTTAGTGTATTTTCTGGTAAGTATAAATCCTCCCCCCCCCCCTCCCCTCCCTTCCTCTTTATTTTGAGCACAATAAGTGTAAGCCAACAAAAGCCAACAAGGAACTTGTCCTTATACCCTGTCCCTTTCTGGGCACTGCATGCTGTGGTTGCTTGCATAGTGAAGCACCAGCCCAACAGTTTAGACACTGTCCTCTGCATCTATCCTCTGTCCAGGAGCTGTAGCTTTTCATTTTTACCTGCAGGCAACAGCTTTTAAAGCATTGTAACTGCTCTTCGAACATTTTTAGTGAATTTGATACAAAGCACCTAATCTTCCTGTATCAAACAGTGCAAGGCTGGCATGTCTGAGATGAGTGCTAAGGTGGAAAAGCTGGTATGGCTGTGCACTCTTGGGGACAAACGTAAAGATGCGAAATGCATTAGTAAAGAACACGAATGACAGCCACAGGTACATGCCAACAAGTTTTTCTTTAAAGTGGCAGAACTTTTTGCCAATACAAAGTATATACCAGGTCAGAGCGCACGGCAGCCACCTTCACCATGTGACTGAGAACGAAATTATCGCTGGCACGATGCTTCCGTAATGGACATACCACCTGACATGGCCAAAGCCCATTTTCCAGGCTACCTATCACAATCAAGTTCAGAAAGTACCTGCAGAGCATGCACACAGTGCTCGCGTAGGAGTGTTTATTTACTCATTGACAAAGGCATCATTCCTAAGGGTCCTCACTTTATCCCAGTCAGCGCATACTTTTCGCTACCAAGGTCATTCTTCAAAGCCTTATTCTTATGCATTGTGGCCCAAGTCATCGTATTTACCCACAGCAGTATTAATTAAGCACTGGCAATATACAAGAAAAGGACTGTCCTTTGTTTTGACCCTTGTGTGTTACCTGTTGTTTGTTAATTCCCAGGATCGAAACTCCATTGGGGCCAGTAGCATGATTTTTAGAAATGTTGTTTTCCGTGACTGCTGTCTGTAGTGGCGTTATTTTAACCGTAATTACTCCACACTTTTGTGCTTTGAGTGATGTGATTTTGGTGCAGTAACCCGCACTTTGCTACAGCTGCTGGTCTGGTATGCAGGCCAGCAGTTCTCCCTTGGCCACACAGCCTGTCGATATGTAGTCCGGCATATGCTGACTGCATTGTAGACCACTGTAGGCTACAACTGCTGGTTAGACTGTGTGCCCACAGTTCATGGAAACGGGACTCTTGCAGATCCTTTGGCAAGGCTGTCCACAATGCGTTGTGCAAGTTAGGAGCGCATTTATCTATGCAGTCTATGCACGTTGCATGAAGGAGACCATAGACAAGACACTTTCAGGGATGCTTTCATTTTCGCATCACTAGTGCCCGAGGCATCAGTGTCTACGAGCGACAGCATTCTGGCAGTGCCAAGCACTTTGCTGCTACTCGTAGACTTGATGTGGGTGTCAATTCAGTCTCCGACTCCGGGACCTCCTCCTGTATATTCTATTTTATAATAACAACCTTATACAGTAAAAGCTCGATGATACGATCACGGCTAATACGAATTTCCGGATGATACGAATTTTTCTGTGGTCCCGGCCGAGCCCATTACTTTGCAACGTGCTAGAGAACGGTTGTTACGAATCGATTTTCAGCCTGCGTCTGTTGATATGAATAAACGCCGCCCCACCGACGGCCGCGAAAGAGAACAGCGTGCAGTCACGCGCTTTCTCTCCTTCTCTTTTGGTGCGGGAGGCGCGGCGCCGGACAGCGCGGACTCCGCGACTGGGCGCGAAGAGTTTGAAGCGGGTAGCGCTTCAAGAAATAAATGCTTTTTACGTACATGTGCCTGAGTGAGTTCACCTCTGACTCTTTAATTTAGCTACAGTCGAATCTCGTTAATTTGAACACGCTTACTTCGAACATACCGCGTACCGACAATGCTCTTAGCAGCGCGCCAAATAACGCGGCGGCGCCTCCGACCGGCATTGCTCCGACACCGCCATAGAGGAAAAGCTCAGGAGAGACCCCTCAATGCCGCGCGCGAAGGAACGGGGAAAAAAAAAAAAGACCCGAACCCGCGGCGGAAATTTCCCCCTCTCTCAAATTGCAAGGTCGCCGTTTCTGCATCGCGCCGGAACAAACGTGTACGTGCCGACTAGAGTGTTCTAGACAACCGTATTCTAGCACACACTAGTGCCGACGTCTCGTCTCAGCCACGCGGATAAAATGGCAGTGAACCCTTCTCCTCTATTTTCTAGTCACATGTTGACCTTGCACGCTGCGGCAGCAGCGCAGAGAGAAGCAGCGGCGGAGGCACAGTCGGGCCAACGAAACTGCCACGCCCGCAAACGCTCGCTTCCCGATAACGGCAGAAAACGAAACTTCAGTGCAACGGCCAGCCAAGGCAGCAACACTGGGCGAACAAGGAGAGCAACGCTGTGCGCAAGCGCGGCTATATATGCGTTCCCGTGTCTTAAATAAACGCTTCTTCGTGTGGTGATCACGGTGTGCATTACGCTCGATACATGGTGTCAGAAGTGTAGCTCGCTCACGGACCATGACCGACCTACCCCCGCCTGAGCCACTGCAAGTGGGCGACAACGCAGCGGCGTCCTGGCAGACATTCAAGCAACGCATCGAGCTGTACCTGATAGCAACGGAGCCCACGAAGCCACGCAGTAAAGAGCAGAAAGCTGCAATTTTTTGCATGTTGCGGGTCAAGAAGCCATTCACGTGTTTAATACCCTCAACTTATCACCGGAGGAAGCTAATGACTACGACGCGTTGGTTAAAGCGTTTGAAAACTACTGCTTGCCTAAGCGTAATGAGACTTACGAACGCTATGTGTTCCGCTCGCGTCGTCAGGCACACGGAGAGCCATTTGAACAGTTCTTCGGGATCTGCAACTAAAAGCAAGAACGTGCAACTTTGGGGATTTGCGAGATTCCATGCTGCGGGACCAAATCGTGTATGGCATTTGCAGCACTTCCCTGCGAGAAAAACTTCTTCGAAAGAAAGACTTGACGCTGGTTACAGCAGTAGAATGCTGCAAAGCTGAGGAACTTGCCGAATCGCGAAATAGGGCGTGGATGGAGGAAAACAAGATTGAACCTGTTTCACGAACGCAAGCGAAACGCGGACGCCAAAAATGCCGGTACTGCAACTTCTCGCACGCGCCACGGAAGTGTCCGGCGTTCGGCAAGACATGCAACAAGTGCACGAAGCCTAATCACTTCGCCGCCTGCTGTACAAGCAAGCGAGCAGCCGTTGATGACGTGTTCGAAGGAGCGAGAGTGGCAGTGACTTCGACGTTCTGGAGATCAGCACGACGGAAAGTAAGCGTGGCCCCGAAAGTCGCGACTGGATTATAACAACGAACATTGAAGGAACTGATGTGCAGCTGAAGGTCGATACGGGAGCGCAGGCTAACTTGTTGCCGCGTTCGCTGTTCAAAAGGCTCGGAACTAAGCAGCAGCCGTACCCCACGAGGAGCATCCTGCGACATTATGGGGGTGGCGAAATACCACACAGTGGCAAGGTTCGCCTCGCCGTGCAGTTAGACAAACGGCGTGTGCTACTTGAGTTCTTCATAGTAAAGAAGAAGCAAGCCATTCTGGGCCTCGGGGCAAGTGAGCAACTTGGTCTGGTCAACAGAGTGAACGCGGTGGACAGCAGCGAGGCATATGGAAGCCTAAAGCAGGCATTCCCGAGGTTATTCACTGGCATTGGCAGGACGCGGTGCGAGTACAAAATGGTGCTTCGAGAGGACGCTGTCCCTGTGGTACAGCCAACCCGGCGTGTACCTTTCGCCCTCAAGAAGCCACTTAAGAAAGAACTTGACCGGATGAATGCTGCAAACATCATCGAGAAGGTGGAAGAACCATCAGACTGGGTAAGTCCCCTGGTTATCGTGAGGAAGAAAATGGGGACTTAAGAGTATGCATGGACCCGCGAGCAATTAATAGGGCGGTGAAGAGAGAGCACTTTCAGTTGCCATGTCGGGAAGAAATCGAAGGGGATCTAGCGCATGCAAAGTATTTCAGCAGACTCGATGCCAACAGTGGTTTTCATCAAATTCCTCTCGACAAAAAGACATCAGAAATCTGCACATTCAGTTCGCCGTTTGGCCGGCATCGGTATCTCAGACTGCCGTTCGGTATTGCATCTGCACCCGAAGTTTTCCAGCGTACAATGAGCCAGATATTTGACGACCTCCCGGGAACACTGTGTGTACATTGACGATGTGCTAGTGTGGGTTCTACGCAAAAGGAACATGATGACGCCTGTTCAAAGCGCTGGAAAGGGCACAGGCAGAGGGCCTAACTTTGAATGCACGCGCTGAAATCAGCTTCTTGGGTGATAAGATTAGTTCCAAAGGTATTGAGCCCGATCCCGACCTGATAAAGTGCGTTTTAAACCACCCTCCGCCAACGACCAAGAAAGACGTTCAACGCTTGCTTGGTACCGTGAACTATTTCGGCAAGTACTTGCCACTGTTGTCAGCCCATACTGAGGCCTTGCGCAGCCTGATTAGAAAGGACACAGTTTTCGAATGGACGCATGTTCACGAGCGTGAGTGGGCGCAGCTCAAGATGATGCTGACGGAAGCGCCCGTCCTGGCTATCTTTAATCCCGAGCTTCCCACAAAACTGTCGACGGATGCGTCAGCATTTGCACTCGGAGCAGTGCTTTTCCAACAACATGGAGGAGACTGGCGCCCGGTAGGCTACGCGTCGCGGGCACTCACAGAAACCGAGCGAAGGTACGCCCAAATAGAAAAAGAGGCCCTGGGCATAACATTCGGCTGTGAAAAGTTCAATGATTATGTCATAGGAAGACATATCGTTATCGAAACCGACCACAACCCATTATTGGCAATTTCAAAGAAGGAAATAGGCGACATGCCACCGCGTCTGCAACGACTATTTCTTCGACTGCTCAAGTACGAGTTTGAGTTGCAGTATGTTCCAGGCAGCAAATTGGTTGTTGCTGACACATTGTCACGAATCCCATCACGGGAACAACCAGAAAAAGGCACAACGGACGTTGAAGTTCATGCCGTGGGCGCCCTGACTGCCGTCGTCGGACCAGCCACCCTATCCCGTCTGCAGGTAGCAACTGCCAGTGATGCAACGGCGCAAGACGTCATCTCCAGGCTGCAGTCATCAATGCCTATAGAAGGTGAACTAAAGTCCTTCACACAAGAACTTTCTGTAGTCAACGGAGTACTCCTCAAGGGAACCAAAGTAGTCGTGCCTGCAAGCATGCGAACAGAGATGCTGCGACGAGTGCACCAAGGGCATCTCGGCTTAGGAAAATGCAAATCGAGGGCTCGCAAGTTGATGTATTGGCCAGGAATGTCAACAGATATTGCTCAGTTCATTGACAGGTGTGACGTTTGCAAGAAGTTTGCTTATCGACAGCCTGACGAGCCCCTGTGCCAGCGCAGCGTTCCAGACATGCCATGGGCCAGAGTTGGTACAGATCTTTTTCAACACGCCGGAAAGCATTTTTTGGTTGTCTATGATGCCTACTCTAATTTTCCAGAAGTCGAGCACCTGAAGGAGACCTCTGCAACAACTGTCATTCATAAACTACGTCAGATCTTGCAAGGCATGGAATACCACTAGAAGTTTGCAGTGATGGCGGCCCGCAGTTTGCGTCAAAAGAGTTTAAAGATTTTGCGGCTCGTTATGACTTTGTGCATACGATTTCAAGTCCACGTTTTCCCAGGTCCAATGGGCTCGCCGAGAAGGGCGTACAAGTGGTCAAGCGGCTTCTGGGCAAGACTGAGACCAAGAAAGAGGACTTCTATTTGGGCCTTCTCAACTACAGGGTGTGTCCTCTCGAAGATGGCCGTTCACCATCGGAACTGCTAATGGGACGAAGTCTAAGAACGCTACTTCCAAATTTTTCAGCGTCATCCTCAGGTCTCGTTCAAAAACATGTTCAGGCAAGGACCTCAGGAAGACCACTACCTCCGCTACAGAAGGGAGACGTCGTCCGAATCCTCCGAAATGGTAGATGGGATATCAAAGCGCAAGTCCAAGATCTCGTGGCCCCGAGATCGTACACCGTTCTGACTGAGGATGGCCGGATTTTCCGTCGAAATAGACAGCACCTTCGCAAAACACCAGAAGCGTTCTATCGAACCATCCATTACCAGGCGGACGACTGCGACGACGCCCCTGATTCATCTCCGAGCGCTGTCACACAGCAGAGGCAAGAACCTCCGCAGGCCACACAGGACCGACCACCAGCAGGCACACAAGAAGTGCCCAACATTGCAGATTCGCTGCGACGATCTACCAGACCGCGAAGACCCCAGACCGCCTGGCCTACACGCACGGGTTCCAGCTGACTGAAACAGCCTAGGAGTGTCGACTGCTACGCATCGATGTTGAGTGCTTTCAGTGCTTCAGTGCTTTCAATGCTTTCAGTCCTATCTGTGTTTTCAGTGTTTTCCTTCTTCAAAGAAAGGAGGATGCAACGGCCAGCCAAGGCAGCAACACTGGGGCGAACAGGAGAGCAACGCTGTGCGCAAGCGCGGCTATATATGCGTTCCGTGTCTTCAATAAACGCTTCTTCGTGTGGTGATCACGGTGTGCATTACGCTCGATACATTCAGGGGGCGGCTAAATAAGCTGGCGCCAGCACGGAGTCGAAGGTGAGAGAGCTACGAGGGAGTTGAGAGGGAGGGCGAGGGGAGCCACCGAAGCGGCGGAGTTGACGCGGCCATATCCGCTTCCCTGCCGCCCTCCGCCCTCACCTTCGACGGTCTCCGCGCGCACCCGTGTGCCGGCGCCCGCCCGCTCGCTCCCTGAAGCTTCGTTTTTCTGCGTTATCGGGAAGGGACCGTGGGCAGTTTCGTGGCCCGCGCTTGCTATGCGCTTGCGCGCCGCGATATTTCCGACTCGCACCGTCGTGCATCGTGCTATGGTGCACGAATACTTCAAAAATACGTCCTTTTAATTGGAACAAATTTTCGGGCCCTTCGAGTTCGAATATCGAGATTCGACAGTACTAGTTTTAATGTGTTTCGATGATACGAATTCGGCTAATACGAATATTTTTCGTGACCCCGTGATGAGTTTTGTATCATCGAGCTTTTACTGTATATAGTAATAAAATACAATTCTGATTTGATTCTGCTGCTAGTCACAAAAAATGTTGCAAAGTGAAAGCATCCCAGAAATGATCGTTAGAAGAATAGTACCACCCCATGTCTAGAGCTTCTTTGTTTCATTTCTTCTGTTTTCGTGTGACACCAGGCATGCTGAAGTGATTGAAGAAGATCATCCAGACTGTGACTGAAGGCGGCGGTGAACTGGGTGTCCACATGTACCTGATCGTGTTCCTGAAGTTTGTCCAAGCCGTCATCCCTACCATAGAGTACGACTACACCCAGAAACTTTGCCATGTGAAGTGCAAGCAGTTCATGGCATTAAGCTCATTTAAATTTATGAGGAGGACTCGGGAGCAAGGTTGACACTCGTTTTCTTTTTCCATAAGCTGTGTCCCAACTGTTGCAGGGAGTACAGAACATTTGGTAGCATGCATTGGTGCTGTGCCAGTCGAGAACTGTGATGGGGCGCACATTGTGTTGTTCATTCTGTACTAGTTGGGTTGGTCATGTTCCCTCTCGCTGATGTGTGACTGTCTATAAATGTGTGTGGTGGGCCTGTGCCAGTTTGAACGATCACAGTGCACAGTTTTTCTTATCTGGCAAATACCTACTTGACCCGTTGTCAGTCCTGAAGCTCCTACAGTGCTCTTAAAAGTATTTTAAGATATTGTGTAAGGTGTTCGAGAGGTGTTATTGCAGAGTACTATAATAATGGCAGAGACGTTGCAGCAACTTATGAACTCTAAAGACAGATATTACACAGTTTCACTTCATTGCTCACTTGCTGTGAAGACAACAGATCAGAGCAAGCTCGTAGATAGACTCGATGAACAGCACTCATCTCTACAGCCATTCTTGGTTTAGGATATTTGCCTATCCTCTTGCTGCAATGTTCCCTCATCTTTGTGCCTGCTGCAAAGGCATAAAGCTCTGTAAGCTCTATTCACTAGCAATTTTAGGCTTTTCACTGTGATTTTTCTGAAATAAAGACAATGATGCACAATGAATTGCTTGAGTATGTCCCTAGTTGTGTGTGCGTAATCATGAATAATGAAGTGACTTTGTTTACTTGCAAACCTCCACACATACAGTGCATGTTGTGCATGCAGCAACATGCAAAATAGTGTGCAGAGAAAGAAAGCCGTCTTTTTTTCTTCTTATTTAATGGACAGGCTTGTGGGTAGGGGAGTGCGGGATGGCGCAACACTTTCTGTCTGTCATCATTTTTTGTGCATCTTTCCACTCGGAGATTCCGTACTATGAGCATCTGCTCTGTATATGCAAGTAGTATAAGTAAGGAGACTGATGTCATGCGACATTCAGGTCTGTATTGTAAGGCCAGCTGGCAGCTGCTAGCGACTGACATGGCCGACCATTAATCGGACAGCGCACGGTGTCAGACATATGGCACAGTGAGAGAAAAGCATTCTGCTTATTTGCACTCTTGATCACCTCAGCAGCATCAGTGGGAACAGTATACACATGCAGTGAGTGATGGGCGTGTAGTAGTACCAAGTTGAATAGGGGATTGCAACACATGGCTTTCTCGCCAGGCACACTTGGTGGAGCTCAATAGATGTGACACAGTCAGTTTCCTTTCAGCTAGTGCCACCTTTCCCACTAATCTCCACTTACATTTTCCTGTGTTGGCCAAGTCCATCTTGTGCCTGCAAATTTTGACATATCATTGCTTCATCTATGAAGCTCTGCCAATTTTAACTGCCTTTTCCTGCCCTTGCTCTCGTCTGAACAGACAGCCAATTATGTGCTGTAATCATAACACAACTTGCCCAATTGCAATATTAACTGGAATATCAGCTGCCCTCAGATTTATATTTTTCAATTCAGCAAACGTGCGGTTCCACAACTTGCTACACGCAGAATGTGTTTACTATATTTTCGTCTTTAAGATATCGGATAAGCTTGCATTCATGACTTAGGAGTGGCTTCTAATGCATTCAAATCATCCACCTGCACATTTCTTTTCATGACCTCCGTACCCCATGACTACTTTGCCTAGATTACAATGAATGCTCGCACATTCCTATGCTGAAGGAAGTTTGAATACCTTGCTGCGATAAAACTGGAAACCATCATTGACTGTAGGTGTTAAGTGGAGGCATTAAGTCTTGAAGTGTCGACCTACAATTGGGCTTTCCTTTCTTCAAACGTGCAAAGCACACCTGTAGTGGCAATATGCAGAATGCACATATGCAAGACAACCCTGTGTGATGCCCAATGCCACAACGATTGCAAGCACATTGAGTGAGCCCATGTGTTTCCCCTTTTATTCTTTGCTACTCTATCTTATTGCCTACTAAAATGCCAAATTTCTCATTTCTGTTAATGCTGGTTGTGTTGACTAACAAAGCATATATAACAGAAGCAATGTAAATATAGTCTTGAAATACCTTGCCCTTCAAAGCCATTTATGTAGGTGTTGCTCCTTATTGTCCTTTAAACACGCAGCATACTAGCATGCCTAGTTCTTGGTCAACAACTTAATTATGCACAAGAGAACAGCTGTCTTGAGCCATCTGTAGAGCATTCATACTGTTGAGCGAGCACAGACAACCATTAAAATTGAAATGTAGGTGCACTCTAATATAGCCTTTGAAAACACTCTTAAGTCAACTTTAAAATAATTCAATTAGTTCTGTGTATCCCATGAATGTCAAATGAATGAAAATCGCTTGTTCCACATGGTAACCTTTCCAAAGCAATGCTACTCTATTTAGATATTTTCATTCACTGCCCTGAAGTGTTGCTTGCTTCCAGTGTGTAGAAAATTCTGGCTCTTTACGCAATGTCTGTGGTCCTTTACACCGTGCATAAAGGTCCATGGTTACCCACTGCAGCTGCTCAGTGCTGTAGCTTTCATTCGCACTGGAGTGGCCGACGACGTACATGCGAGATTGCGAGCAGACCCTTGAATGCATTTTGCGCGAGTCCTCAATACAGAGCACTATGAGCATGGTAGAAAAAACTATTCCAAAATGGCAATCTCATAAGTCGTCGCACAGAGGGCAACAAACCTGTAAAA
>NC_051155.1:147302713-147326227 GCF_013339745.2 Dermacentor silvarum
GTTTGAGCAAATATAGTAGTTGTGCGATGTGTAACATGCAGTACATATCACCTTCCACCCAATCTGCTGCCTCGCCAGGCAACCTTTGTGAAGAAGACTGAAGCTGCGGCAAAAAAAAACGACGGCTGCAGGAGTGACAGTCAGCCCGGTTCCTTGGATGGCGCCATCGTAAGCACTCGACACCTACGACCTCAACATCACCTATGACAACTACTACCGCACTCCACGGCTCTGCTTCTATGGCTATGATGAGGTATGCTCCTGCAGTGCTTAAAGGGCTTGCACATTGGATGCTCTTACATTATAATAACACTGCGAGCCTTTTATTCTCGTAGTCCTGGCTTTTAAAAGTACCAGCAATACATGGCACTGTCAGCCTTGTGTGAGGCAAACTTTCTGCTTTAATGTGAAAAGGCTTTCTTTTTTTCTTTTTTTTTTGTTACCTTTTAAAAGAGTGCTGACATCACTTTTTTGATAATCAGTTTTTTCATGTTAAAAGGTCTAAACCACTCACTGTGGTAACTCGGTGGCTATGGCATTGCGATGCTGAGGACAAGGTCGCGGATTCAATCCCAGCCATGGGGGCCGCATTCCAATAGGGGCAGCATAAAAAAACACTCATGTACCATTGAGGTGCATGTTAAAGAACCCCACGTGGTCAAAATTAATCCAGAGTCTCCTGCTACGTCAAGCCTTATACATAATCAGATCGTGGTTTTGGCATTTAGTAGAACCTCAGAATTTTTTTTTTTTTTTTTTAACGGGGAGAGGGCAACATCAGCGCTCCTTTTTAACTTTTTCCTTACCGTGCCTATAGAAATAGATCAATTTGATCTACAGTTTTTTCTACATGTTACTATTAAACAATTACGTTGGAATTGTCTACTAGTAACGCCACGCCGTCTGAAATGACTGCTGAACTTTAATAACTCTTCGTCAGATTTGCCAATTTTTGGCATATTGGGGAGTCTGAAAACGTAAAACTTCTGCTCAACTGGAGGAATCGTCAAACCTAACCTCCAATGCTCCTAGCACTGCCTCAATAAAATGACACAATATTTGCACTTTGGTCAACTCAACAACATAATTTTTAAATGACATCAATAGTGAAGATATAGAAGCTTCCGTCAGGTTGTCTTATTTTCCGATTCCGACGTCTAGGTTGTTTTAATGATGTCTCAAACAATGGTAGATGCTCGTGAGTTCATGTTGTTTTACTAATTGTGTTCGACTAATATCAAGTGCAACTTTATTTTTCCCACTGTGGGTTGCTTTTACCCATCGGTGCTTCAACAGAATATGTACAAATTATTATGAGTGATACTTTCTGTTGTGTGGAGTTTCCACTCGCACAAGACCACATAGTCAATTTCAGATCGACCTTCGACTGAAGCTTGACCAGCAGTTTAAACTCTTACATTTTGAACACCACCTGCATAAGTGCCCTTATTCATTACTGTACAATGATGTGCAACAGTCCACATTACTGTACAGTACTGTACAGGAACTGAGTAATGCACGTAGAGGCTCCAGCGCCAGTTGAAGACGCACTAGACCAGCTTGCTTGCACAGAAAAGCTGATCGAACGCAATGATCAAGTATAGGAGTTTTTTGCATGGTCCCTGACCTGACAATCATTGCTTCGCGATCGTAAAGAATTCAGTAAAAAACGAACCAGGTGCCTGCTGCATTTAGTAAAAACAAATGCTTTTGCTCAATATAACTTACCTCTTATCACATTTGTGAAGCTACTGCTTCCCACGTAGCATGGGCATCACTATAGCTAGTATTGACGCCAGCAAATCTGCGTTATAATTTTCTTTCTCCGTGGTCTGGCTTTAAAACGTTAACCAGGAGCCAGGAACATATTTTGTATATTTTACTTTCTTTTTTTTTATTTACTTGGAAGTACCAATACTAAACATAGCAAATGATCACTTTCATTCAAGTTCCTTGGAGTGCTTGTTTGAAGTTTAACCTAAGAATTCTCAAAAGCTGTCTGAGGAATTATTACTGCTTTATGTTCATTAAAAAAAAAACTGGTCATCAGGCTATAGTTTATGTATCATGGTATATGTTGCAACTACTACATCTTAACATAAAATGTTTAAACATGAGAGCACCGAAAATGAGCACATTTCTTGTGGCAAGGAAAGAGTTAGGGGGAAGCTTTAGCTCGGGAGCTCTTCTCTAAATACTTTCATGGGCAATGAGATTTTTTCTCGGCAACCACTGCACCGACCTTGATGAGGGTTGTTGGTTTTAAAAGAAAATATCACGATCCAGTTACTGTAGCAAGTAGCTTTTTTATATAGGCCGTCAATATTTTAACAAAAAATTGCAAAATTTAAAAACAAATATCACGTTCAGAACTCTAACTCTGCAATAAAAATTATATCACAATTTTGCAAACTGCACCTAATAGTACATCTAAAGCAGACAAAATTTGCGCTCTAAAATCTACCATTAATTTGTGAGTAGGACTTTTGTGATACCCTCATAAACAGTGTAAAACTTTCACAAAGGCTGTAAATTCAGGTATCAAGATTGTCCATTTGAGATGCCCTAACAGATTCAGCTTACAGAACTGTGATAACTTTTTTTTTTTAAAGTGCAGTGTTAAGGATTTGTAAGCTTCATGCTGCTATTTTTTTTAGCTTATCAATTTATGGCAATTTTTGTAAAAAGTATGAGGTTAGTAAAGCCTACTTAGATGGCTTATTGTAAAAAGTAATTGTTTTCTCTGCAAATGGTAAGTGGTATCTAAAAGGGTTAAAGACTATCTGCAGTGAAATTTTGCTTTGACTAATTTGGTTATCGATGAGTAGCTATATATATATATATAGTATTAGAGCAACTTTGGCAAAGCTGCAAGGCTGGTAATTGTCTAATTTTCCTATTAACAGCCTTTAAATAGCACTCAACCAGATGGTGCTAATACTTGGTAGTTAGTGGTTACGGTGCAAGTCCGAGCTCATCACCTCCGAGATTTTCAGCATGCCATGGGCACTGCCCATGGCATGCTGGTCATGGGCAGGAGGTCATGCAAAAGGTCATAGGAGGTCATGCAAAAGGAGCCACACTGGTTCTCGCTGTTCTGCGTCATTTTCGGCGAGTGGTAATGCGAGCGTTTTCTTTAGTTTTAGCCTGGAAAACATATATTCTTGTCTACTTTTTGTGACATGTCCACTCATATTTAAATTGTACAATTTTGCACAGAGGCTGGTGTATAACTATACTATTTGAAGATAGGCTTTTTATGTTGTCTAAAATTTAATTGCAGCTAGCCTTGTAAGGTTTGCAAGCCACATGAGTATTTCATTCCATGAAGCCTTTCTCGTCGCATTGTGTTGGGCACACATCTGTTGGTAATGGGAGGGAACACTTGTAGTGTTATAAGAACCGAAACCTGGACATGCAACAGCATGCAACACTACTGGTTCATTATCCTGTTATGGTGGCCATCTGTGCAGAAGCGACAGCCTCTGAGCATGGAGGCCATGTACGAGGACATCAGTCAGGACCATGCCAAGAAGACGGTCACCATGGAAGCCCATCCTCACCTGCCAGGCCCTCCGATGGCCTCTGTTCACCCTTGCAGGTATGGACTTGTAACAATGTGCATCAAAACGTGGAAACTGTCATAGCTCAGGGTAGCCAGATGCAGATAGCTGTCTATGTGCAAATAGGCAGTCGTCTCTGAAACAGAAGAAATATTGAACCAATGAAGTGGCGACACATTTGCGAGCAGAGTCTGAAACAAGTAGAAAAAGCTAGCCTAAGCAATTTGTCTAATCATCAGGCTGCATGTATATATAATTACGAAAATTGTTATCTTGAAATACCCATCAGTGTTTTAGGAAGCTCGCTGCCTCTTCAAGGAGGGGGGACTAACATTTGTCACAATGACAGCGTATTTGTCATGGAACTCCCATTTCAGTTAGTGTATTTTCTGGTAAAGTATAAATCCTCCCCCCCCCCCTCCCCTCCCTTCCTCTTTATTTTGAGCACAATAAGTGTAAGCCAACAAAAGCCAACAAGGAACTTGTCCTTATACCCTGTCCCTTTCTGGGCACTGCATGCTGTGGTTGCTTGCATAGTGAAGCACCAGCCCAACAGTTTAGACACTGTCCTCTGCATCTATCCTCTGTCCAGGAGCTGTAGCTTTTCATTTTTACCTGCAGGCAACAGCTTTTAAAGCATTGTAACTGCTCTTCGAACATTTTTAGTGAATTTGATACAAAGCACCTAATCTTCCTGTATCAAACAGTGCAAGGCTGGCATGTCTGAGATGAGTGCTAAGGTGGAAAAGCTGGTATGGCTGTGCACTCTTGGGGACAAACGTAAAGATGCGAAATGCATTAGTAAAGAACACGAATGACAGCCACAGGTACATGCCAACAAGTTTTTCTTTAAAGTGGCAGAACTTTTTGCCAATACAAAGTATATACCAGGTCAGAGCGCACGGCAGCCACCTTCACCATGTGACTGAGAACGAAATTTATCGCTGGCACGATGCTTCCGTAATGGACATACCACCTGACATGGCCAAAGCCCATTTTCCAGGCTACCTATCACAATCAAGTTCAGAAAGTACCTGCAGAGCATGCACACAGTGCTCGCGTAGGAGTGTTTATTTACTCATTGACAAAGGCATCATTCCTAAGGGTCCTCACTTTATCCCAGTCAGCGCATACTTTTCGCTACCAAGGTCATTCTTCAAAGCCTTATTCTTATGCATTGTGGCCCAAGTCATCGTATTTACCCACAGCAGTATTAATTAAGCACTGCAATATACAAGAAAAGGACTGTCCTTTGTTTTGACCCTTGTGTGTTACCTGTTGTTTGTTAATTCCCAGGATCGAAACTCCATTGGGGCCAGTAGCATGATTTTTAGAAATGTTGTTTTCCGTGACTGCTGTCTGTAGTGGCGTTATTTTAACCGTAATTACTCCACACTTTTGTGCTTTGAGTGATGTGATTTTGGTGCAGTAACCCGCACTTTGCTACAGCTGCTGGTCTGGTATGCAGGCCAGCAGTTCTCCCTTGGCCACACAGCCTGTCGATATGTAGTCCGGCATATGCTGACTGCATTGTAGACCACTGTAGGCTACAACTGCTGGTTAGACTGTGTGCCCACAGTTCATGGAAACGGGACTCTTGCAGATCCTTTGGCAAGGCTGTCCACAATGCGTTGTGCAAGTTAGGAGCGCATTTATCTATGCAGTCTATGCACGTTGCATGAAGGAGACCATAGACAAGACACTTTCAGGGATGCTTTCATTTTCGCATCACTAGTGCCCGAGGCATCAGTGTCTACGAGCGACAGCATTCTTGGCAGTGCCAAGCACTTTGCTGCTACTCGTAGACATTGATGTGGGTGTCAATTCAGTCTCCGACTCCGGGACCTCCTCCTGTATATTCTATTTTATAATAACAACCTTATACAGTAAAAGCTCGATGATACGATCACGGCTAATACGAATTTCCGGATGATACGAATTTTTCTGTGGTCCCGGCCGAGCCCCATTACTTTGCAACGTGCTAGAGAACGGTTGTTACGAATCGATTTTCAGCCTGCGTCTGTTGATATGAATAAACGCCGCCCCACCGACGGCCGCGAAAGAGAACAGCGTGCAGTCACGCGCTTTCTCTCCTTCTCTTTTGGTGCGGAGGCGCGGCGCCGGACAGCGCGGACTCCGCGACTGGGCGCGAAGAGTTTGAAGCGGTAGCGCTTCAAGAAATAAATGCTTTTTACGTACATGTGCCTGAGTGAGTTCACCTCTGACTCTTTAATTTAGCTACAGTCGAATCTCGTTAATTTGAACACGCTTACTTCGAACATACCGCGTACCGACAATGCTCTTAGCAGCGCGCCAAATAACGCGGCGGCGCCTCCGACCGGCATTGCTCCGACACCGCCATAGAGGAAAAGCTCAGGAGAGACCCCTCAATGCCGCGCGCGAAGGAACGGGGAAAAAAAAAAAGAACCCGAACCCGCGGCGGAAATTTCCCCCTCTCTCAAATTGCAAGGTCGCCGTTTCTGCATCGCGCCGGAACAAACGTGTACGTGCCGACTAGAGTGTTCTAGACAACCGTATTCTAGCACACACTAGTGCCGACGTCTCGTCTCAGCCACGCGGATAAAATGGCAGTGAACCCTTCTCCTCTATTTTCTAGTCACATGTTGACCTTGCACGCTGCGGCAGCAGCGCAGAGGGAAGCAGCGGCGGAGGCACAATCGGGCCAACGAAACTGCCACGCCCGCAAACGCTCGCTTCCCGATAACGGCAGAAAACGAAACTTCAGTGCAACGGCCAGCCAAGGCAGCAACACTGGGCGAACAAGGAGAGCAACGCTGTGCGCAAGCGCGGCTATATATGCGTTCCCGTGTCTTCAATAAACGCTTCTTCGTGTGGTGATCACGGTGTGCATTACGCTCGATACATGGTGTCAGAAGTGTAGCTCGCTCACGGACCATGACCGACCTACCCCCGCCTGAGCCACTGCAAGTGGGCGACAACGCAGCGGCGTCCTGGCAGACATTCAAGCAACGCATCGAGCTGTACCTGATAGCAACGGAGCCCACGAAGCCACGCAGTAAGGAGCAGAAAGCTGCAATTTTTTTGCATGTTGCGGGTCAAGAAGCTATTGACGTGTTTAATACCCTGAACCTATCACCGGAGGAAGCTAATGACTACGACGCGTTGGTTAAAGCGTTTGAAAACTACTGCTTGCCTAAGCGTAATGAGACTTACGAACGCTATGTGTTCCGCTCGCGTCGTCAGGCACACGGAGAGCCATTTGAACAGTTCTTTCGGGATCTGCAACTAAAAGCAAGAACGTGCAACTTTGGGGATTTGCGAGATTCCATGCTGCGGGACCAAATCGTGTATGGCATTTGCAGCACTTCCCTGCGAGAAAAACTTCTTCGAAAGAAAGACTTGACGCTGGTTACAGCAGTAGAATGCTGCAAAGCTGAGGAACTTGCCGAATCGCAAAATAGGGCGTGGATGGAGGAAAACAAGATTGAACCTGTTTCACGAACGCAAGCGAAACGCGGACGCCAAAAATGCCGGTACTGCAACTTCTCGCACGCGCCAAGGAAGTGTCCGGCGTTCGGCAAGACATGCAACAAGTGCACGAAGCCTAATCACTTCGCCGCCTGCTGTACAAGCAAGCGAGCAGCCGTTGATGACGTGTTCGAAGGAGCGGAGAGTGGCAGTGACTTCGACGTTCTGGAGATCAGCACGACGGAAAGTAAGCGTGGCCCCGAAAGTCGCGACTGGATTATAACAACGAACATTGAAGGAACTGATGTGCAGCTGAAGGTCGATACGGGAGCGCAGGCTAACTTGTTGCCGCGTTCGCTGTTCAAAAGGCTCGGAACTAAGCAGCAGCCGTACCCCACGAGGAGCATCCTGCGCCATTATGGGGGTGGCGAAATACCACACAGTGGCAAGGTTCGCCTCGCCGTGCAGTTAGACAAACGGCGTGTGCTACTTGAGTTCTTCATAGTAAAGAAGAAGCAAGCCATTCTGGGCCTCGGGGCAAGTGAGCAACTTGGTCTGGTCAACAGAGTGAACGCGGTGGACAGCAGCGAGGCATATGGAAGCCTAAAGCAGGCATTCCCGAGGTTATTCACTGGCATTGGCAGGACGCGGTGCGAGTACAAAATGGTGCTTCGAGAGGACGCTGTCCCTGTGGTACAGCCAACCCGGCGTGTACCTTTCGCCCTCAAGAAGCCACTTAAGAAAGAACTTGACCGGATGAATGCTGCAAACATCATCGAGAAGGTGGAAGAACCATCAGACTGGGTAAGTCCCCTGGTTATCGTGAGGAAGAAAAATGGGGACTTAAGAGTATGCATGGACCCGCGAGCAATTAATAGGGCGGTGAAGAGAGAGCACTTTCAGTTGCCATGTCGGGAAGAAATCGAAGGGGATCTAGCGCATGCAAAGTATTTCAGCAGACTCGATGCCAACAGTGGTTTTCATCAAATTCCTCTCGACAAAAAGACATCAGAAATCTGCACATTCAGTTCGCCGTTTGGCCGGTATCGGTATCTCAGACTGCCGTTCGGTATTGCATCTGCACCCGAAGTTTTCCAGCGTACAATGAGCCAGATATTTGACGACCTCCCGGGAACACGTGTGTACATTGACGATGTGCTAGTGTGGGGTTCTACGCAAAAGGAACATGATGAACGCCTGTTCAAAGCGCTGGAAAGGGCACAGGCAGAGGGCCTAACTTTGAATGCAGAAAAGTGCATTTTCGGACGCACTGAAATCAGCTTCTTGGGTGATAAGATTAGTTCCAAAGGTATTGAGCCCGATCCCGACCTGATAAAGTGCGTTTTAAACCACCCTCCGCCAACGACCAAGAAAGACGTTCAACGCTTGCTTGGTACCGTGAACTATTTCGGCAAGTACTTGCCACTGTTGTCAGCCCATACTGAGGCCTTGCGCAGCCTGATTAGAAAGGACACAGTTTTCGAATGGACGCATGTTCACGAGCGTGAGTGGGCGCAGCTCAAGATGATGCTGACGGAAGCGCCCGTCCTGGCTATCTTTAATCCCGAGCTTCCCACAAAACTGTCGACGGATGCGTCAGCATTTGCACTCGGAGCAGTGCTTTTCCAACAACATGGAGGAGACTGGCGCCCGGTAGGCTACGCGTCGCGGGCACTCACAGAAACCGAGCGAAGGTACGCCCAAATAGAAAAAGAGGCCCTGGGCATAACATTCGGCTGTGAAAAGTTCAATGATTATGTCATAGGAAGACATATCGTTATCGAAACCGACCACAACCCATTATTGGCAATTTCAAAGAAGGAAATAGGCGACATGCCACCGCGTCTGCAACGACTATTTCTTCGACTGCTCAAGTACGAGTTTGAGTTGCAGTATGTTCCAGGCAGCAAATTGGTTGTTGCTGACACATTGTCACGAATCCCATCACGGGAACAACCAGAAAAAGGCACAACGGACGTTGAAGTTCATGCCGTGGGCGCCCTGACTGCCGTCGTCGGACCAGCCACCCTATCCCGTCTGCAGGTAGCAACTGCCAGTGATGCAACGGCGCAAGACGTCATCTCCAGGCTGCAGTCATCAATGCCTATAGAAGGTGAACTAAAGTCCTTCACACAAGAACTTTCTGTAGTCAACGGAGTACTCCTCAAGGGAACCAAAGTAGTCGTGCCTGCAAGCATGCGAACAGAGATGCTGCGACGAGTGCACCAAGGGCATCTCGGCTTAGGAAAATGCAAATCGAGGGCTCGCAAGTTGATGTATTGGCCAGGAATGTCAACAGATATTGCTCAGTTCATTGACAGGTGTGACGTTTGCAAGAAGTTTGCTTATCGACAGCCTGACGAGCCCCTGTGCCAGCGCAGCGTTCCAGACATGCCATGGGCCAGAGTTGGTACAGATCTTTTTCAACACGCCGGAAAGCATTTTTTGGTTGTCTATGATGCCTACTCTAATTTTCCAGAAGTCGAGCACCTGAAGGAGACCTCTGCAACAACTGTCATTCATAAACTACGTCAGATCTTTGCAAGGCATGGAATACCACTAGAAGTTTGCAGTGATGGCGGCCCGCAGTTTGCGTCAAAAGAGTTTAAAGATTTTGCGGCTCGTTATGACTTTGTGCATACGATTTCAAGTCCACGTTTTCCCAGGTCCAATGGGCTCGCCGAGAAGGGCGTACAAGTGGTCAAGCGGCTTCTGGGCAAGACTGAGACCAAGAAAGAGGACTTCTATTTGGGCCTTCTCAACTACAGGGTGTGTCCTCTCGAAGATGGCCGTTCACCATCGGAACTGCTAATGGGACGAAGTCTAAGAACGCTACTTCCAAATTTTTCAGCGTCATCCTCAGGTCTCGTTCAAAAACATGTTCAGGCAAGGACCTCAGGAAGACCACTACCTCCGCTACAGAAGGGAGACGTCGTCCGAATCCTCCGAAATGGTAGATGGGATATCAAAGCGCAAGTCCAAGATCTCGTGGCCCCGAGATCGTACACCGTTCTGACTGAGGATGGCCGGATTTTCCGTCGAAATAGACAGCACCTTCGCAAAACACCAGAAGCGTTCTATCGAACCATCCATTACCAGGCGGACGACTGCGACGACGCCCCTGATTCATCTCCGAGCGCTGTCACACAGCAGAGGCAAGAACCTCCGCAGGCCACACAGGACCGACCACCAGCAGGCACACCAGGAGTGCCCAACATTGCAGATTCACTGCGACGATCTACCAGACCGCGAAGACCCCCAGACCGCCTGGCCTACACGCACGGGTTCCAGCAGACTGAAACAGCCTAGGAGTGTCGACTGCTACGCATCGATGTTGAGTGCTTTCAGTGCTTTCAGTGCTTTCAATGCTTTCAGTCCTATCTGTGTTTTCAGTGTTTTCCTTCTTCAAAGAAAGGAGGATGCAACGGCCAGCCAAGGCAGCAACACTGGGCGAACAAGGAGAGCAACGCTGTGCGCAAGCGCGGCTATATATGCGTTCCCGTGTCTTCAATAAACGCTTCTTCGTGTGGTGATCACGGTGTGCATTACGCTCGATACATTCAGGGGGTGGCTAAAATAAGCTGGCGCCAGCACGGAGTCGAAGGTGAGAGAGCTACGAGGGAGTTGAGAGGGAGGGCGAGGGGAGCCACCGAAGCGGCGGAGTTGACGCGGCCATATCCGCTTCCCTGCCGCCCTCCTCCCTCACCTTCGACGGTCTCCGCGCGCACCCGTGTGCCGGCGCCGCCCGCTCGCTCCCTGAAGCTTCGTTTTCTGTCGTTATCGGGAAGGGACCGTTGGGCAGTTTCGTGGCCCGCGCTTGCTATGCGCTTGCGCGCCGCGATATTTCACGACTCGCACCGTTCGTGCATCGTGCTATGGTGCACGAATACTTCAAAAATACGTCCTTTTAATTGGAACAAATTTTCGGGCCCCTTCGAGTTCGAATTATCGAGATTCGACAGTACTAGTTTTAATTGTGTTTCGATGATACGAATTTCGGCTAATACGAATATTTTTCGTGACCCCGTGAGATTTGTATCATCGAGCTTTTACTGTATATAGTAATAAAATACAATTCTGATTTTGATTCTGCTGCTAGTCACAAAAAATGTTGCAAAAGTGAAAGCATCCCAGAAAATGATCGTTAGAGAATAGTACCACCCCATGTCTAGAGCTTCTTTGTTTCATTTTCTTCTGTTTTCGTGTGACACCAGGCATGCTGAAGTGATGAAGAAGATCATCCAGACTGTGACTGAAGGCGGCGGTGAACTGGGTGTCCACATGTACCTGATCGTGTTCCTGAAGTTTGTCCAAGCCGTCATCCCTACCATAGAGTACGACTACACCCAGAACTTTGCCATGTGAAGTGCAAGCAGTTCATGGCATTAAGCTCATTTAAATTTATGAGGAGACTCGGGAGCAAGGTTGACACTCGTTTTCTTTTTCCATAAGCTGTGTCCCAACTGTTGCAGGGAGTACAGAACATTTGGTAGCATGCATTGGTGCTGTGCCAGTCGAGAACTGTGATGGGGCGCACATTGTGTTGTTCATTCTGTACTAGTTGGGTTGGTCATGTTCCCTCTCGCTATGATGTGTGACTGTCTATAAATGTGTGTGGTGGGCCTGTGCCAGTTTGAACGATCACAGTGCACAGTTTTTCTTATCTGGCAAATACCTACTTGACCCGTTGTCAGTCCCTGAAGCTCCTACAGTGCTCTTAAAAGTATTTTAAGATATTGTGTAAGGTGTTCGAGAGGTTGTTATTGCAGAGTACTATAATAATGGCAGAGACGTTGCAGCAACTTATGAACTCTAAAGACAGATATTACACAGTTTCACTTCATTGCTCACTTGCTGTGAAGACAACAGATCAGAGCAAGCTCGTAGATAGACTCGATGAACAGCACTCATCTCTACAGCCATTCTTGGTTTAGGATATTTGCCTATCCTCTTGCTGCAATGTTCCCTCATCTTTGTGCCTGCTGCAAAGGCATAAAGCTCTGTAAGCTCTATTCACTAGCAATTTTAGGCTTTTCACTGTGATTTTTCTGAAATAAAGACAATGATGCAAATGAATTGCTTGATTATGTCCCTAGTTGTGTGTGCGTAATCATGAATAATGAAGTGACTTTGTTTACTTGCAAAACCTCCACACATACAGTGCATGTTGTGCATGCAGCAACATGCAAAATAGTGTGCAGAGAAAGAAAGCCGTCTTTTTTTCTTATTATTTAATGGACAGGCTGTGGGTAGGGGAGTGCGGGATGGCGCAACACTTTCTGTCTGTCATCATTTTTTGTGCATCTTTCCACTCGGAGATTCCGTACTATTGAGCATCTGCTCTGTAATATGCAAGTAGTATAAGTAAGGAGACTGATGTCATGCGACATTCAGGTCTGTATTGTAAGGCCAGTGGCAGCTGCTAGCGACTGACATGGCCGACCATTAATCGGACAGCGCACGGTGTCAGACATATGGCACAGTGAGAGAAAAGCATTCTGCTTATTTGCACTCTTGATCACCTCAGCAGCATCAGTGGGAACAGTATACACATGCAGTGAGTGATGGGCGTGTAGTAGTACCAAGTTGAATAGGGGATTGCAACACATGGCTTTCTCGCCAGGCACACTTGGTGGAGCTCAATAGATGTGACACAGTCAGTTTCCTTTCAGCTAGTGCCACCTTTCCCACTAATCTCCACTTACATTTTCCTGTGTTGGCCAAGTCCATCTTGTGCCTGCAAATTTTGACATATCATTGCTTCATCTATGAAGCTCTGCCAATTTTAACTGCCTTTTCCTGCCCTTGGCTCTCGTCTGAACAGACAGTCAATTATGTGCTGTAATCATTACACAACTTGCCCAATTGCAATATTAACTGGAATATCAGCTGCCCTCAGATTTATAATTTTTCAATTCCAGCAAACGTGCGGTTCCACAACTTGCTACACGCAGAATGTGTTTACTATATTTTCGTCTTTAAGATATCGGATAAGCTTGCATTCATGACTTAGGAGTGGCTTCTAAATGCATTCAAATCAATCCACCTGCACATTTCCTTTTCATGACCTCCGTACCCCATGACTACTTTGCCTAGATTACAATGAATGCTCGCACATTCCTATGCTGAAGGAAGTTTGAATACCTTGCTGCGATAAAACTGGAAACCATCATTGACTGTAGGTGTTAAGTGGAGGCATTAAGTCTTGAAGTGTCGACCTACAATTGGGCTTTCCTTTCTTCAAACGTGCAAAGCACACCTGTAGTGGCAATATGCAGAATGCACATATGCAAGACAACCCTGTGTGATGCCCAATGCCACAACGATTGCAAGCACATTGAGTGAGCCCATGTGTTTCCCCTTTTATTCTTTGCTATCTCTATCTTATTGCCTACTAAAATGCCAAATTTCTCATTTCTGTTAATGCTGGTTGTGTTGACTAACAAAGCATATATAAACAGAAGCAATGTAAATATAGTCTTGAAATACCTTGCCCTTCAAAGCCATTTATGTAGGTGTTGCTCCTTATTGTCCTTTAAACACGCAGCATACTAGCATTGCCTAGTTCTTGGTCAACAACTTAATTATGCACAAGAGAACAGCTGTCTTGAGCCATCTGTAGAGCATTCATACTGTTGAGCGAGCACAGACAACCATTAAAATTGAAATGTAGGTGCACTCTAATATAGCCTTTGAAAACACTCTTAAGTCAACTTTAAAATAATTCAAATTAGTTCTGTGTATCCCATGAATGTCAAATGAATGAAAATCGCTTGTTCCACATGGTAACCTTTCCAAAGCAATGCTACTCTAAGATATTTTCATTCACTGCCCTGAAGTGTTGCTTGCTTCCAGTGTGTAGAAAATTCTGGCTCTTTACGCAATGTCTGTGGTCCTTTACACCGTGCATAAAGGTCCATGGTTACCCACTGCAGCTGCTCAGTGGCTGTAGCTTTCATTCGCACTGGAGTGGCCGACGACGTAACATGCGAGATTGCGAGCAGACCCTTGAATGCATTCTGCGCGAGTCCTCAATACAGAGCACTATGAGCCATGGTAGAAACAAACTATTCCAAAATGGCAATCTCATAAGTCGTCGCAGCAGAGGGCAACAAACCTGTAAACACGGCTTTTGCCCTAATTGGTTCTCATTGTGCTGTGTGTGGTCCTGTACCATGCATGGTAGTGTGTGGCGACAGTTACCAGCTGTGATCCTGTGTCTGCACTGTCTGTATCTAGTACTACCTTCTCATCTTTCTGTGTTCCCTTCCCCATTCCCCAGTGTAGAGTTACAAACCGAATTTCTTGTTTTAGTGAACCTTTCTCCGTTTCTTTGCCATCTCTCTCTCTCTCTTGTGATACAGACCTCCACAATTTACCATTTTTTAAACGTACTCAGTTCATTCCTGGCTTTTGGCACCAGATGTAAGCAACCACGACTGATGCCATGGCTGCCCCTATCTTCTATGTTCTATAATGAATTTCCACTGGCGAATGACAATAGGCAAGAGACCCAAGCATTTTCTTCAATTTCAGCGAAAACTTCAGCGAGAAGTTTTTTTTTTAGAAAAGAGGGTTACTGACCATAGTCAACACAAAATTATGTTTCGGGATCCATACGGGTCCCTTATTCACAATGGAAATGCCAGCTACACTGAAGGTTCATAAGTAGACTTGGGTGCATGACATAAAGGTTGGGGGAACATGTGATTTGAGGATACCAGATGATCAGTTCAGTGCATTACTTTTGGTTTGAATGATCAAAGATTCACGACTGAGCCTTGTTGTCGGGTGCTTCTCCGTGGCTACGATACGCGCATTGTCCCAGTCTGTTTATCTTGTGATCTGTCTTTTAGGCACGCTCGGCGACAGAACCATTTCTGCATTGTTGGTTTGATTTTGATGAGCATCTATTGCATGCACAACAGTCTGTGATTTCACAAAGGCTCTCTTGCACTCTGGACGGCATGTACAAAATATACCACAGGCCAGATGCATGTAGCTTTTAATGCATAATTGAGAAGCCACGTGCACATGTGTAAATAATGTTCGAAAGAGCATGAAAATGAGCTGCACAGCAGAACAACATGGCATGTGTGTCTGTTGCTTTGTGAATTTGCTAGCTTTGCTTATTAAATATGCACATAGAACAATTCCGCGTACCCCGCACAGCCCTTTTTTATGCTATGGTACTTGTTCGAAGTGACTAGTGTGTAATGTATCCCAGCAAGTTTGTGGAAAACACACTAACACAATTTTGTAAGCTATGATAAAAAGAATGCATATACTAGATCTGGGGCGCGCTCGCAGATTTTTGTTCGTTTCGCGTTCAGTTCAGTTGCTGCAACGTCACAAAGTGGCAGTATGCAAAATTTGTGACAACAGGAGGGAGAGAGCAGCCAATCAGCAAGCGGCAAACTCCCCAGACGACAAACGTCGTCTGGGGAGTTCGTCGTTTTGGGGACGTCAAAATGGGGACACACTCCTGTCAGTCATTTTGATTACGAGCGTGTCATCTGCTAGGAATAGAATGCAAAGAGAGATGTGAAGTTCGAGCGATCATGGGCTCGCTATGAGACCGGCTTAGCATGGCACGTCTCGTGGATTGGATTGGATCCAAAAGGCAGCTGCAGCTAAGGAATGGTTCACCGCTTGCCAGGGGTGATCGCGCCCCTGGAAAAAGTCATGCAAAACTTGCTGTAATATACCTGTGGATAGGGTGAACAGAATATACAAGCTCAGGCACTTTGTTCAACCTTACTGCGAATTACAGTTGCTTTATAAAATCCTAGCAGCACACAGGATATGCTTTCCTTGCAATGGACAGGGAAATGGGGTTAATTTCTTTTTCCTGCTCATTTGTAACATTGCATGTAGTACACGGTGAACCGAGCTGGAAATGGAATAGTTGTCAAGTGCGCGTGGCTTTTAACTTAACCGAGACACTGCCTAGCCACTTGCACATAATGTGTAACTTGCTGCTTACAACTTGTGTGTTGACTTTGCAGGCAACCAGTAAACGCCGCGCACTCCCGCTCGGGTGGCTGTATCTTGTAAGCCATCTGCGGCGGGGGAAGAGTCCTTCCTCCCTGCGCTATGTTTTTGCAGCTTAGTTCGCATTGATGAGAGTGGCGGGACGAAGGTAAATTCGCTCGCTGCTGCTGCTGCGCTTACTCAACACTTTAACGTTTTGACAGCGAGTTTCCGTGGTTATAGAGTGAGATGCGTTCATGTTTGCTTGTGCACGTGTAACACCATGCTTGTTAATTTAGTTAGTATGTCTATGTTTACAAGTTTATACGGCCGATAAAACTACTATCCTCGCTTCGTATAGCTATCCTCTAGTTTGCTATTGCAAGCGATGCATCGCCTTTCGGGCGAAAGTGTGACTTTTTTTCCTCGCAATCTATAAGTTCATGCATTAAATCTGTACTAACAACAGCAGTATGTTCAGTGCTGGTTGCAAGCACAACATACACCTTCACCATCAAATACTGTATGTGTTCCTGAGATTCACAGAAACCAACTGTGCAGGGCCTGCTTGCACATTAAATAATATGCTGAAAGTTGATTCTTCTGTACAAGTCCAAACAGCACACCAGGTGTAACAAACACACCATACAGTCGAACCCGGATATATCGAACTCGAAGGGGATCGCGAAATAGTTCAATATATATCAGTAATTCGATAAATAAATAATTTCAAGGGGATTTAACAGTTGTTCGATATGCACAATAATTCGCTTTATGTAGGTCCGATATATCCGGGTACAACTGTAGTTAAGCATAGGCTGCAAATTAAGATAGCCAAGCATGCACGTTTGGCAGTGACATACAGAAATAAATGGGCAGTGCAATTATAGTAGTTTGTTTGGTGGCATCACAAAATGCTGAAGGCCAAATGTTTACAAGTGAAACTATTCCCGAAGCAAAACTCGTCGTAGTTCAATCTCTGTGTCAGAGGCATTAGAATCGTGTCAGTTTTTCACTAACTGAGTCAGTCACACTTGTTTAATACTATTTACGAATCGGTAGTTGCAGGCATTACTAGATATAAATTGCCACCTGCTCGCGCCCACTATGCTACAATGCTGTCGTACAATGCTGCAGTCGCAGCAAAATGGGTGACATACACAAAATGGGCACACGTGTGCACTAAGCGAGTCAATGTGTGCTGATCGTTGTCTGGCAATGTGACCTGTAACTCGCGGCAGGAAACTTGCATTTAGTGGCTTGAAGCACTACAGGCAACAGTCATTGCAAACAAAATTCTAGTAAACATGACTCTGCTGATTGCAAAGCGACAAGTTTAAGGCCAGTTCTAGCAGTCATGCACACTGGTGACAGACATAGTAGACAGCACTGCAGGCCCACCAAGTAGCAGCTAAGATCGCAGCATGATCAGGAAAGCGTCCAAGTGAACAATGATAGCACTGCTGTTTGCTTTATGCACATGGTCTAATTTCCAATGCCCTTCTCTGGGGCTAACCGACCAATTGGCTATTAAACACTCGCATGACGTGGAGATTGTTATGCACACTTTAAGCTCATGCTTTGCTTTTTCAATAAAGGTCATTAATAGGCATGGGCCTATTTACTGCTTCACTACCTACCTCTGTTGCCCACACAACTACCTCTGTTGCCCTTAAGCCTAGCTGAACAGTACCAATCAAGATATGTCGCTGCTAGCTACCTAACAATGTGCACAACACATTATGCAAGGCCATACACAGAGTTCTTTCTCTTTCTGCATGTGAGCACAATCCACGTTCTCTGTTGTCTTGACGAAGTTGTGACTCAGTGGAAGACAACAGTTTGTGTAACAACACCTGAATGTGCATGGGAACTAGATCAGGGGTCTCAAACACGTGGCTGCATCATGGTCCTCAAGTTCTTGTGTCAGAGTCCTTCATTTACAAGTTGCCTAAACATCTCTCAACACCCTCTCTTTCCATCTAAACTTGGCAGTGACCCCTGAAATAGACGGACAATCAAACTAATGTGTGCAATCCAAACTCCACACTAATTTGTGCTTTCATAGTCGTGATCAGCCAGCTTTCTTGGAGTCTGGGTCATGCCTCTGCGACAGAAAGTGTCCAACACAGTGCTCGTTGCCTTCAGCGTTGATAAAATGTAGTCTGCTTGGTGTGTTACTGGTAAGTCTTCTCTTGTTGCCAGTATTTCCGCAGCACGGACACATGTTTCATTCAGCTTATGTAAGGCGCAAAGCACTTCAAGCTTCTTCTTATCTCCTTGCATGGCTGCTTCTTCAGTGGGCTCAATACTTGAAAATGCAAAGCTTGTGCTCTCAGCCAATGCTTCAGGTGTCATTGTGTTCACCACTTCCTCTGCCATTCCCACTGGCTCGGTGAAGACTTCACTTGCATGAATGAGACATGCATGGATGTGCCGACACATGTACGTGCAGCCACAACTGCAGTTGTACCTGTGCGAGCAAGCACTGCATTGACTGCAGCGAGGTTGACAATTGGCCTTACAGCAACCGAGCACCTCAATGACATCGTAGGGGACACCTTCATCAATCACTTTCCATTGGTTGTCAGTTACGTGAACAATATGTTCTGGAGACATGTTCAGTGCTTCTTGATGTGCTTCCAAGATTTTCAGTGCCATCTGGTGCGTGGACTTGCGACCAGGACGTTTCGGCTTCAAAGGAGGTTGTTCACGTCCTGATAAGTTTGGTGCATCTAAAGGTACTTTCGGCTTGGGCAAAGTTTCAACCTGCACCTCTTCGATGCATATGGTCTCAATCTGTGGATCATCAGATTGTAGCTCATGCACCTGCACTTCTTCTACAGGCATTACCTGAACTGGCATCCCACCAGTGGTCATTGCCTCATAGGTAACTGTGTCAATAGACACTGTTTCAGCAATGTCCATTGTATCAATGGACACAACCTCAACTGGCACTCCATCAGCAGAATGAATTAGTTCATTTAAAAGAGGTGCAGCCTTCTGCTTTTTTGAGCTTTCCGCATCAGGCTGTGTTTGACGGACAACTTTCATGTAGTTCTCATACTGCTTTGATTCAGAGGCAAGCAGCAGATTATGGGCTATCTTGTCCAATCTCTTCACTTTTAGGCGGCTTGCAATGCGCCTGAACAATGTGTGGAAATCTTCAATGTTGATATCAAGGTCCCTGAAAAAGCAACTTCCCCACTGCTCAGGCCGTCCAGCATAAGTGGATTCAAACACGTCACCAAAACTGGCAGTGTCACTGTCCATCTTGAGCATGTTGATGACCCGGCGCAGCATCTTCTGGAAAGATTCGACCGACTCCTGGTTTCACGAGTAGTTCTAGCGACCTGTTTACAGCTGCCTGCTTCTCCCGGCCGCGAACCCACGTGTTGACGGCTTCAGTCCATGCGCGCTGTAAATGCCACGACGAAAGAACCTTGTGCGGCCGTGGTTCGGCACCGAAAGCTTCCAGCCAGGCGTTGAAGTAGAATTCGGTGTCCTCAGACATGAAGAATCGCGGCGTGAAGTCGCCCATGTTCTGATGAACGACCTGGAAGAAAGCGGCCACGACAGCCGGATTAGCGGCGCCGCAGACGCACCAGGCGATAGGGACCACCAGGCCCGCGTCTGTTGTGGCTAGAAGCGCCAGCAACGTGTACTCGGAGCTATGACCCGTCACCGGTTCGACACACACGAGCGCGGGGTCCCTGCTGACCAGATCCCGCTGGTAGCGCGTCTGAATCACAAGTGCAATGTCATCCTCGGCCAAACCCCGAAAGCTGCCGATAGCCGTCGCATCAGCTTCCGCGGGGGCGTCTGCAGGGGTGCCCCGGGATTTGTAGAGAAGGATCGGGCTATAAGACTGGGCCGCGAAGCGGGCGGCAAGCTTGCGAACGCTCCGGTCGTCGTCCACGTCCAGCTTCCACGAGAGCAGACCTTCAGAGACGGCGATGTTACGGATATCGCCCATGGTGATGAGGTGCATGCGCGTTATTTCCCGTGCGTCCTGCGGAAAATCGCTGCGAATATTCTCGAGGATACGGTCGAAGGGCACACCGCGACGAATCTCGGCCAATATGGCCCGCCGGTCAGCCGCAGAGATGCGAAGGTGTACGACGTCCATGTCGTGGCCATAGTGCGTCAAACAACCGTTGACGCGCACCGCACCTGTCAACAGGCACTCGCGGGCGTTCAGGTACGCGGTGCACCAGCTGCCCATTTTGCATGAGCCCTGCGACTTTATCCGGCGCCGCCGCGCGGTAGTCTTGAGGTTGCTCAGCCCGGAACGGTGACAGACGTAGCGATGGACAGTTGCCCGGGCCTGCGTGTCACTAGCCCGCGCCGCGAACTGCGTTCGATTGGCGCGCGACACGAGGTCCATCCACTCGCGGAAGTCCTTCATCGACTCGAATTCCTCCTGCACTTCAACCAGCGAGAGGCCGTGTTCGACTACCAAGTGGTCACGCATGTCGTCGCGTCTTGTAGCAACGTAGGTGCAGTCTTGCTCGCCACACCTCACTTCGCGGCCAGCGCGAGCGGCCCTTGTCGGATCGGGCATCACCTTGTGCACGCGTCGCTTGTGCTTGGAGAGGCTGCCCGACGTGCTGAACTCCTTGTGGCACAGCGGGCACTTGGAAAATTTGCCCATGAACGCCATGGCGCTGCGGCAACAGCGCGGCTGCGCGCGGATGTTATGCCAGTCTTTCAGCCTTTAGGCAGGCTGCTTAGCGTGCAGGCGCGATCGCTGCACGGGGAGCCGAAAGCTATGAAGACAGCCGACATCACTGACTACACGAGCCATGTAAACCATAGAATAAAGAACCAACGTGTAAACTTCGCAGCTGCCTGAAGTAAACAGTTCACCATGGAGCGCAAGGGCACACCATGCAGCGCACCATTTTTCCCTGGAAGTTACCGAGACCGGAAACAACAACGGCCGGAAGTTCACACTGGCACACTGCTGATGATAGCAGGTTTGTCAGGTTTCGTTCTTGCTTTCAGGTAGTACATTCTCTCTCAATGGCCGGCTTGCGTGATCACCGTTGCCATCAAAATAATATTTAATAACAACGCCAACGAGCAACCTTTTTGCTTCGAGTGTTGTCCCTGCTATATGGGTGTCCCCAAGCAGGCTATGTATGTAGGGGAAAAAGAAAGAAAATGACACTGCGGAGACATTACAAATCAGAAACGTAAGTGCAGTCATGCATATGCCACCCCTCACCTCGCGGCCTCGTGTGCAGTGGTGCAACCAGAAGCGCCTACAAACGTTGGGTGCAGCCACTCACTTTACGATCATGCATGTAGATTACGATAACGAGTCACTCAGGCCCCTTCATATGGCGAATGTGAATTGCACAGCATGTTGCTCCACCGGCTACACTTCGTTCCTCGCGTTCTCTTCCTTCAGTAACAAACATGGCGAAGCCCAGTGAAAACACTTCATCCGTGGAGCATCCATGCAGATCGTGTCCCGACATCCGTGCATCGTTTCGGAGACAAATAGGACATCCGCCGGACATCCATAGCTTTGAATATTGGGAGAACGTCGCAATGATAACTTTAACTGGAAGTTTTCCGGCCCACAGATGAATAGATGTCCTCCCACGTCCACAGGCTTTGTCTTTCAGTTTACTCGTGACAAGCCAAGCTATATTACTCGTGACAATTACAAGCCAAGCTATATTATGTCTACATGCAGCTCATGTGTACATCGTACTTTGAGTACTAATTTTACGCAATTTACTTTCAAAACTCAATGCAGATCATAGCTCAATATGTCGCTTGCGCCTGGCGGCAGGCACCTAGCCACCGTATCTACGGGGTCATCATTTTTGAAGTATTCCGAAATTTTTAGAAATCGCCTGTGCCCCGCCGTGGTTGCTCAGTGGCTATGGTGTTGGGCTGCTGAGCACGAGGTCGCGGGATCGAATCCCGGGCCTCGGCGGCCGCATTTCGATAGGGCGAAATGCGAAAACACCCGTGTACTTAGATTTAGGTGCACGTTAAAGAACCCCAGGTGGTCCAAATTTCCGGAGTCCCCACTACGGCGTGCCTCATAATCAGAACTGGTTTTGGCACGTAAAACCCCATAATTTAATTTAAATCGCCTGTGACAGCTAGATAGTATAATTCTTCTCCTTTAGATGGATTATTCGAAGAGGCGGACATTACTAGCACGAGAAATCGAAACACATACTCACCTGATTAAAAACAATATCAATAATTATAACTTCTTAATTAACTACTTACGGTACATATTGCAATTAACGAATTGTAGCCGGTGAGTAAATCTCCAGAATGATACCAGTTTCGAGATATTTCCCAAAGTGTGGGACGAAATACATGGGCGTTTCAGTTACTTATGTGCTTCAATGCATAAAATAGCGTCTTGTTAAAAAGGTAAGTGGAACAGCAGTGTATTTTTACGGCGTCAATGGCGCATATCTCTAAATTGGTGTCATTCTAGAAATTGTGAATACGCCTTGCAACTCACCGGCTACAATTTGTAATTGAAATATGGGCCGTGAAGTAATTGAAAAGCTAATTAGTGCATTTATTAACGCGACAGTGTTAAAGGCCCCGTGTCGCAGAAAATTCGGTGTCGGCGTGGGCCGCGCCGGCGTCGATAGCAGAGAAAATCAACCCGAACCACCCCGACCTGCGCAGGCCCTCGACGTGGCGCAAGGCGTGTATTACAGTGTACTAGAAGAGTTGTCTATTCTAGTACACTGTAGCGTTATTGAACAAAATTGAATTTTTCAAGTAAGTCCATCAGAAAATCGTCAAGTACGACTTAACCACAACCTAAAAATATGATAGTGTCGGATTGTAATTTGAATGTACGAGAAAACATAATTCTGTTACGAGGAAACTCAAACACAAACCCCTTTTCTAGTATTTCTACCACAGCAACAGCGCCGCGGAGAGGCGAAGGTGGAGAAAAAAATCACCAGCCCTTCCCCTCTCGAGAAAATGGGGGTAAGCGAAGCTTGACGTGTGTGTACTTGGCCTACTACTTGTCCTTCCGTTGCGTTGTACGATTCTCAGCTCGTCGCTGTTGTCGCTTGCGTTCGATGTCTCGAGTTTGCTCGGCGACGTGGTTAGCAGCATTCATCCGCCATTGATGCTTGCGATTATGGTATGATAAAACTTTCTTAAGGTCCCTCGGAACGCGCGTCAGCACGTAGCGGGCCGCTACGTGCTACGTCACGTAAGACATGAATGGCTTATACCCCCTTAATACGGACACAAATCTGAATTTTTACGAAAATGCTGAAATTAATTCTCAGTGTGTGATTCCACCGAAAAGAAGTAGTCACTTAGCTCATTTTTGAGCCGATGACTTTATTTTTGGCGTTTTTGTGAGCGCGCGCCTCGCCGCCCGATCCGCGGGAGTTGGAAGGCGTGACGTCACGACACCCTCGTCGGATAGCCAGCGGGCCGCTGCGGTCATTCGAAGCGCGCCGACGCCGCCATGGCGAGCATGGATTCCAGTTCTGGCACGTGCCTCTACTTGCGG
>NC_051155.1:147326327-147378827 GCF_013339745.2 Dermacentor silvarum
TCCCGTACCATACGTTTGAGTACCGCTCGCTCGTTCTTCACCCGCGGGCAATCCTTGGATGAGGCCTCATGGCTACCATGGCAGTTAGGGCACTTTAACACAGTTGCGCGGCAGGCTTCTTCCGAATGAGATTCAGCGCACCGTGGGCACACGAGATTGTTCCTACAGACACCTTTTACGTGTCCCATCTTGCAGCATTTGTAGCATTGCAGGGGCTTCGGTACGTAGGGCCGGACTGGATGGCGGACGTGGCCAACTTTGACGTGTGAGGGAAGGCTGTCTCCCTCAAACTCAAGCTTCAGGCAACGTGTGTTGCCAAGTCTTGCGATGTGCGTGATTAGAGTGCCTTCTGTAGTTGGCTTTATTAATATAGGCAAGTCGTCCGTTGGTATAGAAATATCGGCATCGTAAATGACGCCGACAGTGCTATGGCAGCCTGTAGGAATCATGGATCGCACTTTCACTTTGTCGATCTCCGTTACGTGCCGCAGGCTTTGCAGCGCACTTCGGTGTAGAACGTCTACTGCGAGTACATTCTTTTAAAGTTCGTGGTTACTCCACATTACGTAGGAGCTACTTACGGTGCAGCTACTACACCTTACAGTGGAGTATCCGGGCTCCGCTCTAATGTCGCTAATAGCTGAGGAAAGGTGATGCGAGAAGCAGTCCGCGATGTTTCGAGCGATGTGGTATTGTAAGTGCATAAGGAAGGTCCTATTATAACCCGCCCCCCAAAAAATGTGCGAAAACAAATATTCAGTGCGGACCCCGGGACTCAAACCTGAGTCCTGCAGGACGTAATAAATATGTATCAACAATTAGACCACAACCCGTGTTAACTTATGGCCCAAACAGGATAGCATTTCCCTTTCACGACACTTCATCCACCTTGCTAGATTCCGCCGAACGGATTCGCCACTATAGGTCTTTGCGTGTTATTAATTTGAATAAGCATGGCCCGACGAAGGTATGCCGAGCTCGTAGCGTGCTTTCTGACACATCCTGTTCGAAGCTCGCTCAAGCAGCCAGGCTGAGAGACCGACGCCTTTTGGAGAAAGAACAGAAGCTCATACGGAGTACCTGTTACACAGCACTTATAGACAGAAGTGACTTAGTCGACTGACTGCCCTAACAATGGGTCGGCATGGCTTTCAATATTAATTGCTGACCGTTGTTCACCAGTCTACCCCCGTGCTCTTGCGTTCCCTGGCCGTCGATGGATACGCGTATATGTACGATAAAATCCAGGGCGGATAACAATCCATGCCAGTGCCAGCCATGCCTGCTAGGTCGCGTTCCTTTTCTGCGAGCAGGAGATACGGAAATCGCAGATGCAGTACTCCTTCAGTCTCTCAGCGAAGGCGGCAAGTTGGTTTAACCGTGTCCCGTTTCCCGTTGAACAAAGATGGGGGGAAGCAACCATCCTTCCCGACGACACAGTCGAGTAGAATCTGGAAGGGTGACCTTCTCGTACAAAAAGTATAAAAATTAATCAAAACCGGTGACAATTCCTTGTTCGATCTTACATTTACTGCAAGCCGTCGGATACATGCAACGCTATCGCCATTGTTTCATGCACAAAGCAATCGGGCAAGATGGTCTGGACCACTTGCTTGCGTGCGACCAAAAATAGCTTCAACTGCGCCCCTTGAGGCGCAAAGTCCAGAAAATTAAAGAAAGAAGTGAAAAGTAATATAATATATAGGAGCTTGTATATTATATATGCTCCTATATAATATATAGCTTTCCTTTCCTTTCTTTTTTTTCTCTTTTGTAATGACTGCACAGACAGTCACGCTTCTGATAACGCGCGTTGTGTTTTGACGTTACTTTGTTGCCGATACATCGCGCTGAAATCATGCAGTATAGTTTACTATGTGTGGGTTGTGTGACGCTTTATTTTTTCCGCTATTTGCCCTCCCTGCCTATTCTTTTTATATTTTCTTTTTTTTTCACATTTCTTACTCGTTCTGGTTTGCTTTTGATGATCGGCATAGCCAGCCCTTCGTTACCGCATATTGCCAGAGAGAGAGGGAGAGAGAGTGAACTTTATTTAGAACCAGCAGTTTAGTCGGCTGTGCCTAGAATGTCATCATTTAATAAACACCAAGAATACCAGTGTTCGGCTCTTCACAGTTACGCAAGCCGTCATAGTTATTAGTTTGTACTTTTGGTAAACTTGTTGTTATTGGTATATATACATATATCATTTTCGTCTATAAGATTCTACAAAAGGGAATCACTGATTTGTATCCTTACGCTCATATATTCTTGTTTTTCTGCAACCCACAGCTCCGTGGCAGAAGAGAACAGAGAATATGTAAGTTGCAGTCTGCCACAGAAGTCTAGAAGCCATCCATGTCGTGAGCAAAGCGTGACAGCGTCTGCGAGGTCGAGCCACATTCGCTTTAATAGTTAGCATCCTCCATCACGCTACATGCTAGATTAGATGTATTCGTAAATCTGTATGCATTATACATTCGCAGTTATATATATATATATATATATATATATATATATATATATATATATACAGGGTGTTTCAGTGAACACATTCAAAAATTCTTAAAGGTTGCCTGTGGCAGATAGCACAATTCTAGTTGATGAGCTGGTCTACTCGAAGAGGTGGACATTACTTGCACAAAAAATTGAAATGCATAATCAAATAATTAACAGAAATTCACTAATTAAGTTTTAACTAATTGCCTGATGGCCCATATTGCAATTTACAAATTGTAGCCGTGGAGTTCACGAGGCTGATCCACTTAAAATTAATTCTCAGGATGACACCAGTTTCGAGATATTCATTCCCGAACTTTGCGGAGAAATGCATTGGCGTTCCAGTTAGGTCCTTAAGAAAACGTCACTTCATGCATTGAAGCTCAAAATGAACTGTAACGCCAATGCATTTCTCCGCAAAGTTCGGGAATTAATATCTCGAAACTGGTGTCATCCTGAGAATTAATTTTAAGTGGATCAGCCTCGCGAACTCCATGGCTACAATTTGTAAATTGCAATATGGGCCATCAGGCAATTAGTAAAAAAAATTAATTAGTGAATTTCTGTTAATTATTTGATTATGCATTTCAATTTTTTGTGCAAGTGATGGCCGCCTCTTCGAGTAGACCAGCTCATTAGCTAGAATTGGGCTATCTGCCACAGGCAACCTTAAATAAATTTTGAAAGTGTTCGCTGAAACACCCTGTATGTATGTATGTATGTATATATATATATATATATATATATATATATATATACACCAAGGACAGCATAGGGGAAATTACTTGAACTTCTTAATTCAAATAAAACGATGATAAATTAATGAAAATGAAATTGGATGAAAAAACAACTGGCCGCAGGTGGGGCACGAACCCACGTCCTCGCATTACGCCTGCGATGCTGTTACCAATTGAGCTACCGTGGCGCCGTTTTCCCATCCACTTTCCTGGATATTTAAATAGAGGGAAAGAGAGAGGTAGTAGGCAGGTAACTATGACTGTAGTACAATGAGCTACTATATAGTGCGTCCCAACTAACGCTAGCCAGGCTGTTCAACGACAAAAAAAAATGATTGAAAAAACATGGTGCACGACGCGAATTTAAGACCTATGGTGTTCGGTCGTCAGACCGTAGGATTTTAAAAATATGCCTTGCACCATGGGTTTTAACAGCGGAGCTGCTTAAGCTTTTGGTTCGGCTGTGGAGCGTTAGCAGAAAACTGTGCCTGGCGGTGACGTCATCACCGGCTGGTGCGAGGCGTTGCTAGGCGACGCGCGTGACGTCATCCCTCGGCGAGGTTACCAACCTCTCCCAGGTTACCCTCGTCACAGCGCGAGGCTCGGCCGACGTGTCCGGCGTTCGTCGGCCACGCCCCACGCCGGACTATAGAGTGCTGCGCTATCACTGGCGTGGCGTCCCCGGGCCGAGCGCGCTCGCGCGTCAACGCTACGTCAACGCGCGTCAACGCGCGTCAACACTACGCGCCGACCCCGAGTACCGTCCCGATACTTGGGGTTGGCTAAGTTTGGCTAAGAACCAGCCAAGCCAAACCAAGTTAAGCAAAGGAAAGCAAATACAAGGCTAGGCAAGGGCCACCAGCTTCGCTGTTTGCCCTGTCTTCGCACCACTTAGTATGAAGCTGCTCCTAATTTTTTTTTTCATTTTCTTTTCCGTTGAACAGCTTGGCTAAAGTTACCTGGTGCGCCCTGTATATACGTTGTATAGATATATGGCAAAACACGAAAGGATGATTAAACAGAACTTTTTCAATTATGATGACGTGCTCATATCCTTGTGTAACGCCTATGGCCCTGTGGGCATAATAAAAAATGTCACAGTTTCGCCCTAAGGGCGAAGCAATGAATGCGATAGCAAACAGCAATGTCATACGAAGTAAGGTGAAGCGGCTTTGGTAGCAATATGAATTGTAGTAAGCATGAGCTGATTAAGTAAGCAGGTGTGCTGCGGCGTAAGTAGACCGACATGAAGAGAGACTCGATGACAACGAGAAGGCGTGTGTGAAACGGTGGTGTTGGTGAGAAGCGCTTTCCGTGCGAAGGGACACACCTGTAGCGCTGCACTGCCGATCCGGGCAGCATTGCATGTGTAGCGTGCGTTGGAAAATGTGGCCCGACTATTACTAACTGATGGGGCTCTTGCGTTGCCCAGGGGGCGCTGCAATAATGGTGCTAAAAAGCGCCCTCAAACCGAAACTGGGTAGTACCAAGCTCGGTCGTCTGCTTCGGGAAGCACGTTTACAATATGGACCCGCCACTTTCGGTTGTGTTGTACCACGGCTTGCAGCGAATATCGGGCGCCGAAGATTTTTCCATGGGTGGCATGCTGCGTAAAGGCAAGAAATTATGCAACGCCGAATACGTGTACGCCGTTCAAAAAATAGCGGCCAAGTTTTCGCCCGGTGTCAATCGCAAGTGAAGCGAGTCATGCACGTGCGCAGTTGAACTTCAGGTAAGATTTGCACGCTGCTAGATTCAGGTGCACAAACGCGAGGGAATGCTTTCTATAAATGAATTCACAGCAGCGATAAGCAGACATGTGTACGGAACTGCTCGAGCGCACGATGGTACGCGCTGCGACTACAGCGCGCTGTAGTCTTTCAGCATGCCGCGGTGTACGAACTGCTCGAGCGCACGATCGTACGCGCCGCGACGGCAGCGGTCTTTCGACATGCCGCGAAACGGCGGGTCTCCTGCAATCTTTGTTGACTGCATGCCGCTAGACAAGTGGTTATGCCTGCGCTGTAGTAGCGACCATCTGTCTAGCAATTGATAAATAACTGATGCAATGCATATAAGCTCGCAGTAACGTACGTACGTGCGAATCGCGCGGCAGCGCGCGCTCGAACATCGATGTGCTGTAATCAATACTACCTTGCTGTGCTGCCTCAACGTGCTGGCTTGAGGTCAAGGATGAGCACATTCAACTCTCTAACCTGTGCTGCTCGTAGTGGGGTAGTGAATTGGCCCCGAATCAGCCCGACCATTTGTGGTCATTTGCACACACCTGGTCACTTCACCACTTCGCACCGGTCTAATTGTTCATTGTCGCTGTGACTGGGTCTTGAATCGTGAATCACCAGCCATGCCTGCTGCTATGTCGGTCTGCCATTTCGCTTACCCAGCGTGACGAACTGCAGTTATCCAGCGCGCCCGATCGCTCCGCAGCGTGAGGCCTTGAAGGAAAACGGTAGAATCTGATGTTGGGATTCAGGCCTTCTTCATGGCAGCCCACGACGCAGCAGTAACGACGGTGGCGCTTTTTCGAGGCTGAGCTAGGTCTCTGCGGATCGGCGTCGCCGATGCCTTCTGCTTCCAGCATTACGTCCCACGGCACACGGAGAGTCCGTTTTCGAAAAACTATAGGCTGCGGCCAGCTCGCAGCCTGGTCGCCATGGTCTGTGAGAAGTGACGAGCCTTTTCGCACTCGAAACAGTGCAGAAAAAAATGCGAATCGACGCAAAACTCGGGCTATAAACGTGCTTCGCCACAGCCAGGGCTCAATACTATCCAAGCTGGTACTACCCAGATGACGTTTTTCGCCGCCACCAGGCGCCGCTACTATACCTCAAACTCCAGCGCAAGACGCCCATTGAACAAGCGTGGTGTGAGCGCGCAAAAACAAACATGAATAGATAGCACTGAATGACTGCAGACAACGACTGTCAAAACGCTGGCAGCAAGCGCATATTTACGCCGCAGCAGCGGGCGAAGGTACGTGCGGTCTATCGCTTCAACGGAAACTGAGCGGCGAATGCACGGCGCATAAAGGTCCGAGCCGTGGGGAGATACGAGACCGTGCGGGCGAGACGAGCACGGTTGTTGGCAGAGTAGAAGTGCTAGGATAGAGGGACTAGGACGGGGCAGGATTTGCATCTGCCGGGGTGACGCCGGCAAGTGCAATGATTACGGGCCCGACGTAGTGCTGCACCGGCGGCCGTGATCCTCGACAACGTGAAAGGCGGGGCCCCATTGGAGCGTCCCCGGCACTGCTTCACGATTCGTCTTGCTTCATGTCATGCAGTTTAGCACGAAATACAAAAACACATACTCATAGATAACACGTTATATCTATATAATTAAATACTTCAGGGGGAGGAAATAACCTTATTGTAAATCCTGCGAGTTGGTGGGACGGGATAGAAGTCCCGCCTAGGTGACGGCCAGGAGTTCTTGAGTCCTGGCGGCATCTTCGGCCCGCTTGACAGCCCAGAGTTGATCATCGAGGGCGAAGCTGAGCAACGCGGTCTCCCAGCGCGCGGAGGTTTTCGCTAGAAGCTGCGTCCCCGTTACCATTATTTATCCCTCGACTTCAGGCTATAACTATTCATGTAACCATGTTATCATTCCATCACACTGTTTGTATTGCTCGCCGTGGTGGTGTAGTGACTTCGGCGTTGCGCTGTTGAGCACTAGGTTGTGGGATCGAATCCCGGCCGCGGCGGCCGAATGTCGATCGGGTCAAAGTCCAAAAAACGTCCCTGTACCGCGCATTGGGTGCGCGTTAAATAACCCCGGGTAGTCAAAGTTATTCTGGAGTCCCCCACTACGGGCGCGCCTCATAATCATATCGTGGTATTGGCACGTGAAACCCCAGAATTTAGTTAATTTTAACAGTTTGAATTTGGTGGAAACATATCATGTACTTACCCTGCAATATTCTCGCGATCACGTCCATAGAGCGCTTCAGCTTTGCGTGATACGGGATAAGTTATCGTGCCCGTGGTACGTTATAGCCCACTACGCATGCGCCGCCTCTTCGCGGAATCGCGGTAGACACGCCGAAAGACCAATGTTTTAGCATATCGGCATTGTGTACCGTGCTATAGCACACAATCAGATTAATTATACAGCAAAATTTTAGCTTTTAGAGTGTTCCACGTTTCCAAGGTGTCACTAACGCTAGCTCTGTGGCGCCATCTGATGCTACGTGATAATCCAAACGCTTTCCCGGCTCACTGTGGTCTGTCTAAAGGTGTAGCAGCGTCAAAGCAAACTGCTCATCTCCGTAATATCGACAACACATTGCCAATACGTTCGCTTCAACGTGAGCTGGAACTAAACGATAGCTGATGTTGCCATTTGATCCTGGCTGCCACGACGGACGCCAAGTAGCAATGGCGAATTCGGAATGAAACGCACGCTCTGTACCCTGTCACGTTGTTACGCAATCGCGGTAACGTATGCTTGCATGCGCGGTGCGCGTATAACGCATCACGTATCGCGTTAGCATATTACCTATCTCTCAAACATAAAACGCTCTATTTTGGTTCGCTGAGCGGAACATAAGTGGCGTTGAAAGTTAGCGCGCGGTGAGCAGGCTAGGTGGCCATTTGTCACCGCCCCGTTTCAAATGGAATGCCGATAAACCATCATCATCATCATCATCATCATCATCATCATCATCGATCACCGTCCTGTTCAAAGCGATCGCAGTATAAGGGAAGAAAGGCGAGGGCCTCTCACGAGGTGCTCCGAAGCAATGGCTGTAAACAAATATGATCGGCGCACGAAATCTGCACGTCTTCTCTCTCTCATTCTGTCTCTTTCTCTCGCTTTCCTTTTTTTCTATTTTTTTAAGCCGCATTGACTGAGCATAAAGAGTTCATAGGTAGACAGAGCACAAAATGGCCCCACACTCTAGCTCAAGTGACCTTTGGTAACCGCGAGGGCATACGACATTGATTAAACAGGTGCTTTCAGTTCATGCTAATGCTTCTGCTTGATACAAAGCTAAAGCGGGAACGGTGAGCCGTGTGCACGGGTCCACTTGGAATTGCGGCAGCGTTTGCAAGGTCAGGTCTGCCTGTAGCAAGAAACACTCATCCTCTCCTCCACTGCACATGCATCACCCGAAATGTGCAGCTTACATGACCAATGTAGAAATTAAATATGTGCATAGCTTTCATCCAGACTCAGAACGACTTTGCATTTACATAGAGCTTCTCATTGTGCCATCTGCAGTGAATTCATCTTAATATAAACGAAACAAAAGGGACTGCGTCATCATTATCAATCGCTACGTACCTGAGCCGACGGGGATCTATTGGAAATTCTTTTCTATGCACAGATATTACATCCCAAAAATACACTCCTTCCCAGCGGTGTAAGAAAAAAGTGATTGATATAAGGCAATGCGACCCCCATGACACCTAGTAAGCCCCTCTCTTCCAAAAAGTTTTCGCTTGTGAAGTTCCTGTGCGCAACATAAGGGGAAAGGTTTTTCACTGCCCCTGCAACGTGCATTCTTCAACGCGCTTATGCCCGTTTTCTCGTGGGCTCCTACAGTATGTAGCTCGAAGAAGGAAAAGGAGGTTCATGGTGCTAGCTACAAGCCGATCTAGCCTTGCAAAGACGTGCATGCTGTTTCTGGGGTAACTATGCCAAAGTGTTGCGTGCGGCCGTAAGCATGTTCCGTATCTTTCATTACCACTGTTAAGAGTGACAAAGTGGCGAGACGGACCAAAGGTGGGTTGCCTTCACTCCATTAAGTCCAGTCTTACTACATGAAGGAATTGATGGTACAAAGGAGCAGGTACGGTGTAGTGTCACGCTGCTCACTGCAAAGAAACGAGCGAGAAAGAGAGAAAATGCAGGGAGGTTACCCAGAGGCGAGTTTCCGGTTTGCTACCCTGCACTGGGGTGAGGGATATAGAGGTTGGAAAGGAGGCAAGGAGTGTAAAGAAACTAGGTGAGCGTTGCACTCTAGATAGTGCAAAAACTCGACTCTTCTTGTGAAGCCCTGCACGCAGAAGACCCACTCTGTGAACGAAGTGAGCGGAATCCGGCTGTGTGCGTCAAAGGAGCCAACCTTCCAAGCTAAACTGTAACGGGCGCGAAAAATATAGGGGAGCTGGTGAAAAAACGCACTGCGTAATTGAATTTCGAATAGTCCACCGGAGGGGGGAAAGTTGTGCGAGGAGGAAAATCTCATTACTCGCCGTATTTCCCTATGCGCGAGTTTGCGCGTGGTCCTCGTGCGTGGGAAAGGTCTGTTTCCGACGCGGAGCGTGGACGCGCTACAATACAGCCGTCCCCGTTCGGCTGTTGTTTGCCACGCGGACAATGGTTACGACGAAACGGCCAAGAGCGACGACCATCGATCCTGGGCTAGTTAGGCATGCAGCCTGCCAGTTTCGAGTTAACGTGCCGACACTCTCGAAAAAATGAAAAAAGAAACGCGTCCATCTCATTTCCATAATAATTCTTTCGCAGACGTATAAAAGCGCCAACTACAATGCGATGTAGTTTACCCTCCTTACAGCTTCCTATTCTCAAATTGTCGAGACATTGGCTCTTAGTATTTATATCTCCTGAATCTGGCACGTAGGATGAATTTATCTCGGGAGCGGTCCTCTTAATGTTTTGAGCTTATGTTATTCAGTCCCTCTGATTGCGTTTGCACCTGTCGTTGGTGGATTGTTTCCCGTTTTCTTTTCTTCTTTTTTTATCGTTACTTCTCGTAATTTTTCCGTGTGGTACGACGCGGGTGACAGCCTCGAAATTTATGTTTGAGAAACAAAAACCATGCACTACATCTCTCTCTCTTATTTTCTTTTTGCTCCTGTGCTCTAGCAAAATACTGCGCAAGGTTTGCCGTCGTCGCCATTAATTTGTCTGGGACTTTTCGTCTTTTTACAGCGAAGCTGTTAAGGACTCACTCTTCGATGATCGCGTCCGGCAATAGAAACAAAACTCTCATTGGCCGTATGCTGTATGTGCGAGTGAAAGCGCGCGAGGGCGAGGGACGCGCGCTTTCACGGGGAGCGAACGCACGGCGGAGAGCAAACGCGACTTCCCAGTGGGAGTGGAGCGGTGGGCGAGGAGGGTATCGAGGCACCCTAGACTGTGCGTGTGCGTGCCCGCTCTCCCGCTGTGGCGCATGCGCGCAGCCCTGCTGGCCTCTGCCACCTGACGAGACGCCGACTCTCTCTCTCGCCTAGAGTCCCTACTCTCGCCCGCCTCTCCCCTAACAGTGTCGACAACGGCGTTTAGCCGTTCATGTCTCTTCACAACCACGATCTCTCTCTCTCTCTCCGTCACGTAGCCAGCGTTTTGAAAGCGGTTGTGTGCGGTCACAGAAACAACGCGCACAACTGTTGTCGACGGCGGCGGCGTTTTGCCCGCGTTCGCCCCGAACGCGCGCGGCGTTGGTGACGTGTTTATGAAGAACGTGCCAACCGTTGGCCTACACCCTATGGCGGTGTACCGTAGCGACCATAAGGTCATGGTCCCTGAGGTCACTAAATGATGATGATATTAAAAATGTATTTATTGTAGGATGGCTCGAAGGCCTATTATGTGGAATAGGAAGGGGAGAGGCGAGGAGAAATTAGAGCCGTCCTAGAAGCTGCGTGTCCTTAATTGGCGAAACCCAAGAGCGAGTCCAGAATGGCCGTGTCGGAATCCGCTAATCCAGTTGCCGGCCTAATCCACGCCTCGTAGGACGACACTTGCACCGCCCTCAGGTAGTGGTCCCGCTGCTTAGCGTAGCGCTGGCACTGCCAAAAACAAAATGGGCTGCGGATGGTCGCGTGGCCACACCGCAGTCAGGGCACCTGTGCGGCTCCTGGGGTGCTTCTTCGTCCTCAGAGGCTGTCGAGGGGCCAGGTTCCTGCGACGGAAGGGAGTCAGGAGAAGGGGAAGGAGGGCGTCTCTCCTTGCGTGGCCGGTACTGCCGCCACCGCTCCAGCACGTCCGGTGTGAGGACGAAGGCGGAACGGAGCCTATGCAGCAGCACCTGCCCCGACCTGGGCAGACCCACGGGAAGTGGGTTTGGGTCTGGTGGGACACTCGCACGGAGTTCCCTCTTGCGTCGGTTGGCTGCTACTCTCAGATCTCTGTCTGGGTCATACGGTGTCCTTTTGTCGTGCTAGTTGTGCAGGTGCGGAGGGTCTCTGAAGGATGCCGGGAGACGACGCGGTTGGAAAGAAGGGCACGCGCCGCCTCAGTGGGCTCTCTCATTTCCCTCGATGCCCTGGTGACCAGGGATCAATAAAGTCATCAGAAGCACTCCTAGTCAAGCAGGCCTTCAGGCGTGCGGAGGCCCGCGGGTCACTAAATAAATGAAAATGACCGGATCATATATATTTCTCATTCTTTGATAGTTCAAATAACCAATTACACCATCGCATCTTAATCGTCATAATTGGAAATACATAATTCCCACCATAGTACTGCTTCGCTGGTCTTCCATCTCCACCCCAGTGGAAGGGCTGCCAGTTTTCCTCTACACCTTCCCCCCCTGCAGGGTAGCCAACCAGAACTACCCCTGGTTAACCTCTCTGCATTTCTATGCATTCATTCTCTGTCATGGCAATGAAAATTTTCAATCTCTCTCTCTTCCTCTTTACCTCCTTAAAAGGTCACCATTGCCACCGTTTTCTAACTGCCTAGAATCCTCCCACGCATCCCGGCACACGCGATGCACTATTGCTATACTTGTTTTTTATCTACCATTTCTTTACCCATCTCCTTAAACTTTTCCCCCTTCAAAAGTGAGCATGTATCGCTACCTATGACTGTAATAAATCCGGTCGTATCAATCTCTTCCCTGCTTTTTTTTTTCACCTTCTCTAAACGTCTCTTGCTTATCTCGACTGCTGACCGGTTTACGCTTCCGTCCACTTTAAACCCAAGCGCTTCTGCAAGATGTGCGTTACCTACGGTTATCACTGGGTGAATCCCTTCGCATTCCATTAGGATGTGCTGAGTGGTGTCCGGTTTTTTGCTGCAGCATACTCATGCCTCATCTAGTTCCGAATATTTGCTCCGGTATGTCTTGGTCCTTCGGCAACCGGCTCGAGCCTCAAACAGCAAGGCACTGGCACACAGGTATAGTACAGCGCCACCCCTGTCGAAACATCGAACCAGTGTCTGCCCGTGGACGATGACAGAAAAGCTCTGAAAACGGCCGAGGACCTCTCTTTCCGTGAGTTTTTACTGTCAGCTGCCAAACTGAGACACCAGGCAAGGTACGACACGCGATTTCGAGTTGGTGAGAAGGCGCGAGGGGCTTAATCCATAAGCGTCGCAGAACCAAAATAAAAAAAAAGATGATCATCTTTTCCTCTCGTGTAACAATCGCAGATGAAAGTTCGAACAGGGCTGCTTAGCACCCATGGAGCCTGTTATTAGGGAGCTTATAGGAGTCCGTTAATAGGGAGTTTTAGGTTTGGCGCACCCAAAGGGCGCGAACCGCCGGGCGTACAAAAAAAACGAATAGAGGTATAGAAAAGATATTAAGGAGAGTACGAAAGAACTTATGCAGGGGTGTGCTGCTTCGTGTAAACAAATAAGCTCAGGTGGACTATTTCTAAAACTGCCTGATATTGCACGCGTGCTTTGTTGAGTCTAAGTTATAATGTATAATTAATAAGCAGTGGTGCGGGGTTGTGTAGAGAGAGGGAGAAATGGTGTGGGAAAGGCAGGGAGGTTAACCGGAATACGGGGTATAGTGTAAGTTTTGCGTATGCATACCTAATTAAACTGTGAGCAGCCGCCGCATTTCTTGTGTTTTTCAGACCTACTAAGAGTAACCCCATAATTATGGGCTTTCGAGGACAGCTTGCCCGAGACAGCTCATTTCACTTGGGCGTAATCACTTACTGTAACATCTCATAATGATCCTCGCTCTATATGAGGAGTCCGCGACTAGCGCTTCCATTAACCAAAATACAAGAACGAGCTGGATTTATTCGCGTGTTAGTGTAATGGCAGAGTTTGCATTCTGTTTGCATAAAATAAATCCTTCCAGTCTTTCACCACTGCCTTGCCGACAACGGCTTCTTTTTCTCTCGACTTAGATAAGAGGTTCAGATAATGAATCGAGAGAGTTCGCAGCAAATACTAGTTTGGTAAGTTGTCGCCAGCTACCAGTCTGTTTTATCGAAAGAGAGTTCTAAAAGGACGCAGTTTCAGCGTTTGCAATACGTTTTTCAATTCAAAATCAGTGAATCACCTTTGGTGTTGACGTTTCGTATTTTCTCTCTCTCTCTCTCTCTCTCGCTTTCTTGTAGGCGTTAGCGCTAGCGCTAACTAATGTGGCCATTTTATTATCATTTTTTTTCTTAGGCAAGATTATTTTTTGCATAGAAGTATAAAAAGGGAGTAGCCGGAGGCGTACTGCTTCCAACCTTTTCAGTTAAACCGTATTTAACCCTTACTACTTGTGCTTAAGTTTATTTACCACTATATTTCGCGGTAAGCAAGTTTTAAAATGACATGGCTTTAAACAATTGACTTTCGAAATCCTAAACTGTTCCCGTTATGCAAGTCGGAGCATTGAATCGCATTAAATTGAATTCTGCGGTTTCTGCGTGCCAAAACCACGATTTGATTATGAGGCATGCCAAAGTGTGTGTGTGTGGGGGGGGGGGGGGGGGGGGGGCTCCGGATAAATTTTGACCACTGGGTATCTTTAGCGTGTCCCCAATGCACGGGACACGGGCGTTTTTGCATTTCGCCCGCATCGAAATGCGGCTGCCGCGGTCGGGAGCTCATCGAAGGACGGGAACTACTAGTCAAGCGTGGAACGCTGAGAAATCTTTGGGCCTTCGCACCCTTACACCTAACGAACATGTAAGGGTGCGAAGTGCGAGATTTTCTTCTTTTCTCTGACATATACGCGCAGCCTCTAAGCATTGATAGTTCGCCTTCAGCTCACATTCTTGCTCGGAAGTTGCGCTTACTTTTTTTCTGTCTGTTACCGCTCATATGCTGGTCGGCACGCTTTTGTAGATTTATTAACATTCATTCATTCATTCATTCATTCATTCATTCATTCATTCATTCATTCATATATCGTCTCAATGTTTACGTTTCGCCGCTCTGATAAGTGTCGCATGAGGTCTGGAGCTGGACACAGATGCCCTATTCACTGATGACACAGAGTAAGCCGAAGAAACTGCTTTCAGTGTGCACAACCTGGTGCACCAGGTAACCGTGCGCTATTGGAAGCAGATCTGTCTGCCAATCACTCGGCTAGATCGCAAGATAAAGAACACGACGAAAGAGGACACTCTGATGTATCAGAAGAACCAGGGGCTAAATTCACAAAGTGTTTCGTCCGTAAGTGTTCTTTGCCATTAGCTGGCTGTCATCGCTGATATGTCCACCATCAGGATTGGCTGAAATTTTGTTTAAAGAACAATTGTAGTGTAAGAGCATTTCGTGAATACGGGTCCAGAAGCCTAAGCATCGTAATTGGTGCTTTTTTTTCTCTCGCAAAGTTGACACCGCTTGTGACGAGCGAGAAGCAATTAACCACCGATTTTCTTGGCAAAATACCGGCTGCATTCCCTGAATTTTCATAAATCGAACAAAATGTACTGTAATGCTGCACTTATTCTTTCAACTTAGTGTGAGCTGTCGCCCACGTCATCAATAGTGCTGCGGCTACTTGTACTCATTAATGAACATTCCCTTTCCCACATACTTATGGTGGTCACGTGCAAGAAGCGTATAAGATGTGATGTGCAAATTTGACCAGTAGTTTGTTGATAACCTAACCTTGCTGAAGTAAGAGGCTCTAAAAGCAAATTGTCCTCTTTCAAACAAGGCTCTCAAAAAAATTTAGTTTGGATGCCAGATGCAAGCCGTAAAATTTTCCGCATTATTCTTAGCATTGCAACACACCCGACGCTCGAAGGGTGATGAATTTTTTTATATAATCCAATCAAGAACGACGACAAAATTACGCCTGTCGCTAGTCAACTTCTTAAGAGCCCTGAAAATCAATTTTTATGGTTCCCATTTTTTTAGTGCAATGGAAAGCTTACTGAGTGCCCAATCATACAGGGATAACGCGAAAAATTCCGTGGAACATTTTTTATCAGAATTTTCTGATCTGCAGGGAGGGTGTAGTTGCGCTCAAGAAACATGCTGGAAACAGTGATAGATGAGCGCGATAGTGATTATACGTCAGCATTGGTGGGAAGCAGACAAGTGCTGCCCTAGATGTAAGAAGGTAATATCTTGTTTATCGAGCCGATGTCTCTGCGGTTCATGTTTTCTGGAGTGTTGAATTATTTCTGCGATAATACGACGTGTCCCAATCTACGCCCCAGCGACGGCTCCCTCCAAGTAAGAGAAACTAATCTCGGAGTACCATGGTTTAGCTGACCGCATGCACCAGGACAGACAGACAGACAATGAACTTTTATTGAGGTACTGAGGGACTAGCCGGCGGAGACCCGCTGGGGCCCCCGGCTCGCCGCTGGGTGCTCCCATGTCGGCATCGGGAGGCCAAGCCTCTCCGCTCTTTCACGGGCCCTCTGGACGGCCATGAACTGGAGCTTGAGCTCCGTACTTGAGATGGCCTCGTCCCAGTCCTGTTCGCTGGTGAGTGACCAGGAATTTTTTTTTTAGCCAAACCAAACTAAGGGGAAGGATATGCCCGTGGCTTTATTATTGCAATGCTGGCATCAATTCGCTGCACAGTTAGTCGATGGCATTTTGTATCTCAGAGACCACAAAACTCAGGGCACTCACTCGCAAACTCGCGCGCGTACAACAGCACTCATGCGCGCCGCCATGCATTGAGGACAGCGACGGCTCTGCCGCTCCACTCGTTACGGCGAAGGCAGCGCCGCTCGTTAGCGCGTGCGCATTTTTTTACTGCGTAATACGCGTGCACGAAAGCGCAAACGCCTAATATAAAAACTACGATTTAAATAAAATGAGTACGCGGTACTTAAGAATAGCCGACTTACGTACAGTATAATCTCATATGCTACGTCCGAAGTACCAAGCTTCACAACCAGTTTGCGCTGCTTGCTGTATTTCTTTCGACTTTTAGTGACAATCTAAAAAATAATTTCGACTTTAATCACGAACAGCATGCTAGATTCTATCACTATAAATCACTGGCTTTTCACTTCCCCCAACATCTCGCAACAGGTATTGTGCAGTTGTGAGTCGCTTTAAATTTTAGGACAAAATTAGCTTGAATAATATTTACTCTAACATACACGGTGGTTGTAGGAGAGGAGATGTCATAAACGTAACTAAAGGCCTGACAATAAGCCAGAACACGCTATAACCACCAAATTGCATAGCTCTGACGTACCACATTCGGCTATTGCATTCTTCTACACTGTGATAATGAGAGAACCGCACATAAAAGTGTACGCATACATTTGTTATAAAATAACTCCCCGTAGAACGTGGTTCACAAACTGCTCGCACACATAAAATTACACAGTCTCAGCCACAACAGTGCCATGTACTCGTACACCTCTGAAAGTGACTATGGTGTTGCGTCGCTGAGCACGAGGTCGCGGGGGCGATTCCCGCTCGCTGTAGCCGCATTCCGACGGGCCCGATGCAAGAATGCTCGTGCAGCTGGGTGCATTTGATGCACGTCAAAGAACCCTGCAAGGGGTCACATTTCATGCGGAGTCATCCGCTGCGGCGTCCCCAAATCACCCACCGTGCGATAGTTTCGGGACGTCAAACTCTGGTATTTGATTTTTAAACCTCGAGACTGAATTGAACTTTAATTGTATTAGAAAAAAAAGCATACATTTGAAAGCACACAAGCAGAAATTAAATCTAGTTTTACGAGACTCACGCTAGCACGATAAACTTATGTATAAGCGGCTCCAAGTGTGAGAATACAAACCGATCATTTGCCTGCCTCGTGATTCTCATTATAAATCACCTTTGAACCGAAGGGCACGGCAAATAAGACTGGACGGGGAACACTTGCTAGCACTCCTATTGAGCCCCCACAGTGACCACTTTGCAGGTGCAGGCCTATTCATGGCAGTCGTCCATCCTAGCAAGCTGATAACGCGAGTATATACTGTATGTATATAAACATTTAACACTTCGGGAAAAACGCTGATATTTGGCATTAGATAGCTTCATAATAGCGTACTATGTTTTACGTCTCTTAAATGCGAACGCCTTTCTGTGCCTTTAGGTTCAGAACGCGGTCAAGCTTGCACAAACAAGGACAGAGGGAGGTGTAGACATCAGAAGCGCTTGCTTCTGACTGATCGTTTATTCACAAAATTCCATAATATGAACACTTTCCTTCATGACATCGCAACACCGATATGCCGACATCAGGTGACCATGCTCAGAAACTAAGCTTCTTTAGACGACAGAAAAACAGAAGGTGCGCTGACAAACAACCCACCCGCAACTTTCTAAAGTAATCTGCTTCAGTCTCCCTAACATTCTGCTTCTTATTTTTGGCTTCTATCCTACACATGCTGAACAACGGTTTACACCGCTTCTTGTTCATTATTCCACGCTCATGACAATGCACAGAAAGGTTCCCATCATGGTAATTCCCCACTTTCCTCCTGCGTTCTAGAAGTCTTTCAATCAGACACGTACCAGTCTGGTCGATGTAGCTGGAACCACAAGATAAGGGAACTTCATATACCACGCCAGACACACACGTTACCAAACGATCACGATGTTTCATATTGCAAGGCTAGTTCTCTTTCTGGAAAGGATTAGTCATTTGGCCGAGTTTCCCTAGCTTCTCGGCGGCGGAAAGCACCACTCTGACATTTCTATGATTTCCTATCTTCTTCAGGCGGCACAGAATTACTACAGTGCGGAATCCATTTCCTTCTTGAAGAAGAAGCAATAAACTTTATTTAAAGAGCCGGTACTTTGCTTTTAGTGGCCTCGGGTGTCGGCTCGAAGTCCTTGGACTCGGGCAGCATCTTCGGCTTGCCGGACGGCCCAGAGCTGGTCTTCCAGCTCCGAACTTTTCAGGGCCGCCTCGCAGCGGCGGCGACGCCGACGGAGAAGGTCCCCGGCGGCCCCAGCAGCCGGGGACGCGCGCGACCAATGAGGGTTGTTTGGTGTGTCTCGGGGAGGGAAAGGGATAGGAAAGGGGGTGGCGTGCGCTCCACCGGGCCTCCTTCGCCTCAGATCAGTTTCGGCGCCCGGAGGGGAAAGCTTCTTAGTGCGTTCCGCTGAGGAGTAGGCTGCACTTGAGCAACGGCACTGCGAGCGCTCTCGGGAAAGGGCTCGTCGTCGACGTGCCTAATTCTAGCGTGAGGGCATCCGAAGCCCATGCAAAACGTCAACAAAGAGCCGCGGATCGTTAGTTGTGGGAGCGTGATATTGAGGCCAAACGTCAGCGAAGAGCCGCCGAATCCGAGTTGCGGGAGCGCGATGTTGAGGCCAAACGTGAGCGTCGTCTTGCCCTCCAGGAACCCGACAACGGTGGTGCACGCCTCGGCAACGCTAGCGCCAACTTCCCCGGTGAAACGGCCAGGTTTCAACGCTAGTTTCTCAACCGAAACTTCGGAGCCAGCTGCTGTGCATGTGACCAGTTGTGGTTCGAGCACCACGTGGTACTGTCAGTGCAATTCGTTCGGAAGAACACCGAATAAACACACAAAAAGCTTCCCTTACCCCCATTTCCTCGGCAGGGGAGGGGCTACTCATTTTTTCAACTTCCCCTCAGCTATAGATACTAGAACACTGTCAGGATAACCTGCTGACATAAGTCGTGTCACTTGCCTTTGGAAACTTCCTGTCATGGAATGAAAACAGGATTTCTTCAGGGCGTTATCTAAGCACTGCTTAGCTATTGCTCTTTTAACAAGTTTAGAATGCAGTAGAAACTTGTAAAAGGGGAATCTTGTAAAATAGGTATACTGCGCTATACAAAGGCGGACACCAGAAGTATAAGTGGACAGCACGCGCGCAGACTCACAACTGAATTTTATTGGGTCAAATATGACATATATATGCAATGAACAAAAAAGACGTCATCATGCTCAGTGGCCATGTTCTGTTGGCCGTGTTTTTGTAGCGCAATATCCCCCTTTTACAAGTTTCGAATGGTATGAATGATAAGGTAACAGCGGTTTACATGCCCTTTAATGGTACTCCCTGCACACATGATTCTTAGTGAGCTTTAGCTTCAAATCAAGAAACCGTAAACTACATCTTCTGGAATTTAATCCGTTAATTATAAAGGATTGCAACATATTCGCCCAAAATGAATAGGAGCTGATTTACAGTGGCTGGAAAACCATCTTCGCTTCCTGGCACTGAAATTTTAAAAAATCGTCCACGTATCTGAACACAGTCACGTTACTCAAATCTTTGAGGCGGTGAAAAATTAGTGTGTCACAATGGAGTAAAAAATATTACTACGAACAGGAGCTATGAATAAGCATATACAAAACCCTTTCGAATGAAGATCTGGTCATTCCATTCAATGTAAATAGACTTCAGATAAAAGCGCAGCAATCCAGGGAAACCTTCTATAGACATACTTACTGCACTCTGAAATGCTACGGATCCAAAGCTAATTATGCACTCTTCCACGCAGAGGTGGAGCTTGTCTTGAGGCAAGGAGTAGTATAAATAGTTTATGTCCAACGAGCAAGCCAAAAAAAAAACCTTTTTCAAAGTTAATTTCCAAAAAAAAAACTAGCACCTTTTCAGAATTTTCGATTTGGAAGGGGTCATCAATTGTTAAAAGATTTAACTTCCATTGTAAGAAGAGTGCAACCGATGTTTGCCACGTGCTGTTTTCCGAGACGATCACCGTTCGGAGGTATATCACTTTGTGGGTTTTCACGGTGAACATTGTCTATGGCCTTCAAGAAAGAAACATTACTACTCCCAATGTTTGCCGCCAACCTAGTAAGAATGGTAAGTGCCTCGAGCGGCCTGTCGCGCGACAGTTTTGCGTGTATTTACGGATTTTTTCATGCTCATAAAAACACTTTCATTTAGCACGTATTGAGCAGTATAAAGCTGTATCAGGAGTTTATCATGTTGTTCCACCATTTTCTCATTGACACTTTGATAATTAGGACAGTACTTCTCGAGTTAGGATTAGGATTATTTAGAATTACCGAATTAAATCGCAATGACGAAATAATTACTGGCGGCTACTCCACTGTACTTCAAACAATATGCGCTAGATTTTCTTCGAGTAACGCAATTGCTTTCTTTTTTTTTTTTTGGGGGGGGGGGGGGGGAGTTGCGTGCTAGTTGGCACACCATGTGTATATAAAAATAGAAAGGCAGATACTAGATTACTAGCAGATGTGTGTGTGTGTGTGTGTGTGTGTGTGTGTGTGTGTGTGTGTGTGTGTGTGTGTGTGTGTGTGTGTGTGTGTGTGTGTGTGTGTGTGTGTGTGTGTGTGTGTGTGTGTGTGTGTGTGTGGTGTGTGTGTGTGTGTGTGTGTGTGTGTGTAGGTGTGTGTGTGTGTGTGTGTGTGTGTGTGTGTGTGTGTGTGTGTGTGTGTGTGTGTGTGTGTGTGTGTGTGTGTGTGTGTGTGTGTGTGTGTGTGTGTGTGTGTGTGTGTGTGTGTGTGTGTGTGTGTGTGTGTGTGTGTGTTTATATTGTTTTAAAAGATTACTTCTCAACAAACAAGTCTGCGAAGATTTGATTGCAATTCTCCTAAAAAGCAAAAGAAAACAGTTATAATCTCCCCCTCCCTCACCTGTGCTCTAGAATTTAATTATTTAATTTCAGTAACGCAGTGCGCTGAAAGGCAACGCGTTTTGCCAAGATTCATAATAAAATGTTCCTCGCGCCCTGTTCTGAAACGTTGCTTAACCTCCTTTGAAAAACGCAAACGCGTAAGCAGCCGTGCCATAGTTTGGGTACCCTTCATGGCAGGTAAACAAACCTGAGGCTCACACTCTATAATTTAAGCCGTGAGCCCAACTCCCCATTCCTTATTTTTCTTTTATGCATTACGCTTTTTTAAGCTGCCTCGCTCAGCGCGCACACACAGGCTGACGCCAGACGAAACATGTTCAGTGTCATGCAACATGCATTCGGCCCTCCCCATCGGTCTATTTCATTTTTCTTCTTCTTTTTTTTTACTTGTACTTGCTTCTGGAATTCCTGCAGCATGTGCCGCGAATTGAACTTCAGCAATTCTGTGCAGCAGTGGCGAAGTAGCACCGATAGCACGATCCCAGGGAGCACTGAAGGTTTTGCCGGAGAGCATATCGTTGCCTGTCCGTGAATGGCTGGATGTCTTGCTCAACGTATTCGACTGGCCTGCAGTGGAATGATGTCTACTTTGTACAGTTTTTTTTTATCCGCCAAGAAACCCATGAACTTCGTTGCCCTTATTTAGGGCGTCTACACCAACTATGTGCCCAAGACCATAAATAATAAGTTACCCGCGAAGCTGAACCATATCGGGAGAATATTCTTCCCTGCTCCTTGAGTACTTTCTTGTTTTCAAAAACTGCTTGTTGTGGCATCGCAACTGCGCTTTCTCAGACGGCACCGCAGCTCCTGAATACGTCCTCAGACTGTGTTTCAAGATTGCCTCGTTGATTCTTCTTCTTAGTTTTTGTTGTTATTCTTTTCTCTTTTTTTTATGGCCCGCAGTAGCTATCACGCGTTACAATTTTTGAATGGATTGCTAGGGTCTGTTATTCACAGGAAAATCTTTTCAAACGCTTCGCTTTTATATGGGGCTTTGCAGCGTCATTGCACCGTGTCACCTCACGCAGATTGGTTGGCACTTCGTACAGGAACACGCGAAAGGATGAAGGGTGCTCTATATCACAAGTGGGGCCTCGATCAAACTTTCATGGGCTGTGTTTCGGTACTCAATGTAGACGGCTAAACAGGCAGGTAAAGCGAACAACGGCCATTCCAAGTCTCCGTTCGATTCCGACGAAGACGACAAAAAAGATACCTTTACGAGGAATGCACATACATGATAGGAAACATCAACAACAACAACAACAACAACAACAACAACAACAACAACAACAACAACAACAACAACAACAACATCGAAAGTAGAAACAATACCCGGTTATCTGGTTATCGGTATGTTGTCGAGCTAAGGTGGCGGCTTAGCAGAATGCCTGGAATCTCGACGAAACAGTCGCCTACGCACAAGAAAACGTCGTCAGGCTTCCCTGTGCGCCTAATATGAGGTACGTCGTGGTTTTTTTTTCACAGGTTCGAACAAGCAAAGCTCCAAAATCACAATATAATATGTCGTTCCTGCTGATTTTTCTTGCCGACGCGAGAAAGCATCAAGTCGAGTCGCAAAAACGTATTTCATATGCATTACAATATATTTGATGAACCCACTGTCGTACAATTAGGAGTAAGACAAAGAACAGAGAACCAGACACCGTGGGCACTACGTCACACGTATAGCACCCGTGGTCTCTTGTTCTCTGTTCTTTGTCCTATCTGCGCTAAATGATTCATTGTAGCCCCACACCCAACTGCGCTTCTTCCCGAATACGGCTTTTTGCAGACAACTGCGTAACATATGACGTCATTTTTTTTTCTCACAGTGACCAGCTGGCCCTCTAATCTGACCTGGTTGTGATGCTCCTCTTGGCTAATGACACTAAATTATTCTAAAGAAAAAGCCCTTTGTCCTTTAGCCATCGCACTCATATGATTCACAGGTCCTACACGCTTAACGACAGTGCCATGTGGCTTACTGATAACTTTAAATACCTTGGCGTTAATTTGCAAACTGATTTAACATGGAACTACCATGTTAACCTCAGCCTTGCCACAGATAACCGCTCACTTGACCTTCTCACACGAAACATCAGGTAAGCGCCAGTAAACATTAGAAAGCTCGCCTGTAAATCACTAATGCGGCCTCAAATTGTGTACGCATCAACCATCTGGGACCCAGAACAAGCATACATTATTAGCGATATAGAACCCGTGTAGAATCATGCTGTTCAGTTTATTTATTTTTTTCGAATAGTCATGATACACAAGCATTACAGCGTTAAAGAAAGACGGTCTGACATCGAATATTTATCAACATGGCGCAAGCTTTCCCGCTTATGACTCCTTCACAAGCTTTGTCATAACGCACTGAGTCGCTTCACGACTATTTCTTCGCTCAAACGCCAGCTCACTGTAAGCGCCCGCGATGATCCAAATGAAATAAAACTTGCCATACGTGGCACATATTTTTACGCGAGAATCATTTCTACCACGCAGAATAAAAGAATAAAATATTCGAATGACTTGCCATCCAAACACCGCCAATGAAACTGATCTAGCTACATTTAAAGAACTTATACGCAATTATCACACCTCACTTTTGACGAGGCCATTATTTTATAATGTTTGCGCTGTTTTATTGTGTTCGTTATCTTTAATGCACCAGACTTCTTTTGGTTTCTCTTTTTTTTCCGTTTTTTTTTTTTTTTAGCGTTACAATTTAATGTTCCTGATGGGCTCTTTTCTTCTTCTCGATTGTGATATTTGAATGTAACAATTTCACTTGTCTTTTTCATATGGCAGTTGGATTTTTCTATAAAAGGGCTGTTTGGCTACCCCTCCCCCATGTAATGTCATCATCTAGGATGCCCTTTAGGGTGTACTATGAATAAAAAAGAATTTAAGAAATATTAACAAACTCGCGGACGAACTAGTTATACTGCATTACTATCCATTTATGCTCACAGCTGTCTTCTTAGGATGTCGAAGTAGACTCTCTTAAATGCTCGCCGGACTTGAAACTACACCTATGGATTTACCAGACAATCCGCCATGTTGAACGTCAAAGGCCAACTGCCTTGTTTTCCAAGCGTAGCTTGCTAGCCAAGATAGTGTCTGACAACAAATACCTCGACCGCAAGCAGGCGCTGGGCGAAGCGAACATAGCCGTAAAACTTTGCCCGTAAACATGCGCTGCTGTTAGGGACACCGCTGCAGGCCTGCTTTTATACTCCTAAAGAAACTAAGAAGAGAAATAAATAGAGCAAGAAATACAGCATTGTACGCTCTACCACCGTGGACGTACGCTATAAATTTCTAACCTTGCCTATGCAGCCAACGAACAGCCAAACTTTTGTTTGGATTGGGAAGACGGTCGCCATCGTGCGTATATGATGCGGTATAGATCGCTTCGTTGCTGCAGCCACTTTACTGCTGGCGCCATCACCGAGAACTAAGATTGTAAAGTTATCGCCTTGTCGTGTATCATGACCATAAACTGTAGCGGCCCGCGCTTCCTCTTCCTGGTATTTCTCTTCAACTTTTATCGCAGGTAAAAGCTCGAAAGTGGGCTTGCTCTGCTATCCCATCCCTTCTTTTACGCCGTCATCGTCAGGGTACCTCCTCACCTTTACATGCACCCTCCGCTAAAAGGATTTATCATGGGAGAAAAACTGTGATGTCGGCCTCTACAACTGTTTTTTAGACTGCCGATCAACGTTAGTGTGGGTGTGGGTGTATGTGTGTGTGTGTGTGTGTGTGGGGGGGGGGGGGGGGGGGGCAATAGAAGACGGAGAGCGTGAAGATGATATGAGAAATGTAGAGAGTTAATGAATAAAAATAAATTAGAGATCCACCGGACATGTTGGAATCCGTGTGAAGCGAAACACTTCAGTCAAGCTTTGTGTAATAAACCTTAGTCGACTACAATTCTGTTTACTTTCATCCTATGCAGAGTGCAACCTCGTGCATCGTTTATGATAATCCACCGCAAAGGTCACATACGTGCAATCCCATGAAAGGTGCGCTTACTTGCACTATACTTTGTCGGTCAGCTGCTTACAAAGGTTGCATAAGTGCGTTATCCTGAACTAGCCTATACGATGCACACATTAGCATCGCATGTATATATCTGCAAGTATATCCGCCGGGATAGTTCCTCATCCATCAGCTCTCAATTCAGCTTAGTGGTGGCGTAGTGGTTTTGACGTAACGCTGCTATAAGCGTGAGTGCGCGGCATCAATCGCAGCCGTTGGCGCGGCGGCCGCATTTCGATGGGGCAGAAATGCAAAAAAAAAAAAAAAAAAAAACGCCCGTGTAGCGTGCATCCGGCGCATTTTAAAAAACCCCGAGAGCTCAAAATAAATCTCGAGTCCCCCACTACGGCATGCCTCATAATAATTTCGTGGGATGAGTACAAAATTTATCAGAATTAATTTTCTTTTTTTTTTAGTTTGCCACTCCTTTCTGCAATTCTTATCTGTGTGTACAACCAGCTGGATCTTGGCCCATCCTTAAATGTGGGTGCGTGTTATGTTTTAAGGCTAATCAGCATCAATATCATCTCCACCTATTCTTTCTATTGGCGCAGAAATTTTGTTCACACTAGCTAATGGACAGTTTCAGAAAGTCACGTGCGCCCCTATAGCGGCAGCCCGCGGAGGAGCCCGGATGAAAGAGCACCGGCTCCGCTATCGTCTGCCACCACCACATGTGTTTGCGTTTTTGCGTTTTCGCTGACGCCATCTGATAAACACTGTGGTCAATCGAGCGCAGTGTTTATGCGTCATCAGTAAAGAAGAACCGAAACAGCGTGTACATCTACAACTACAAGATGGGCTGACCCTCGTGAGACCCTGCGGTCACAAGGGGACGCCGTCCGGTGAGAATCAGAAGTTCGCTCTCATCCTGTGCCCTTCCCGTTTATCGTTGTAATTTCGCGCTAGGAAACTACGACATTTGCTTTTCAGACGGATGAACGCAGCCTCGAAGAATGTTTAAATCCAGAATACCATTGGTGCACTCGACGTTACGTTGCATCATGCGCCGTTTTTTTTTTCTCTCTTTCTTTCTTTCTTTCTTTCTTTCTTTCTTTCTTTCTTTCTTTCTTTTTTCTCTTTCTTTCTTTCTTTCTTTCTTTCGTACAGAACAATGAAAGCATTATAGCCTGATGGGACAGTACAACGCAGACGACAAAGAGTTTAAATGGTGGTGCTGCTGATGCGAACTATAGACCAGAGTATCATTACTCTCGCGGCCGCGTTTGGAGCAAATTCACCCCCGTGGCCATCTGTTCGCGCGGTATATGCAGGGGGCTGCGCGTTTGGCGACTGTTGAGCTGGCGACAAAGCCATGGCGACCTAACAGTGGTGGCAGCAAGCCTGCTATAAAGAAGGCGACCGACCGTTCATAGCAGTCATTATTTCCACCTGTTCCCGCAGGTCACGACAAAACATGGCTGCCGCCTACGAGCGCCGCAAATACTGGCCTATACTCCTCAACGCATGCTGAAGTTCCAGGTATACTCGCGTGAAGCTTGTGCACTTTTATGCTGTATTATTTGATTTTCTTTTGCTGTACGCAACTCTGCTCGCAAACTCGTTAAAATTCCAACGCGTGCGCGAGAAAACCGACGTCCTGTCGGTCACAAAGAGTAAACTTCGGGTTATCGTGTTCCCCTGCAGTACAGACAACCGAAAAGTTACCGCATTCCACGAGCAAGAAACCTTGGGAATACGGTTAGACCAGAAGTTTGGGCGTGCGCTAGGGCAGAAAATTACTCGAAGCATGTGCACACTGCTATCGTAGCTTACGTAAATGTTTTCTCCGCCTCTACTCTGCCGTATAGCGGGCTGTTTTTCTCTCTCGCTTTCTCTCTGTCTTATGAAAGTGATAGCGACCGCTTCCGTCGTAGTTTAGTATCGTTCCCTAACTACCGAGAACGGTCCTTACTAGAGCAACAATAGCAGGACCTCTCTGTATATCTTCAGTTCTTTTCATCTTAAGCCTTACCTGTATCGTCTATATTAACAGCGTAATTCTTTATTCTCTCTTTCTCTCTTTGTCTCTCTCTTTATTCTTCCGCCATCTTATAAACAAAACAACAAATAGCATCTCTTAAAAACAGAATTTATATTACCAGACGCCCTTCCCTGCCTCCGCCTAAGAGCGCTAACATCAGCTTTCCCGCTATCATTACCCATTGAAACAGAGCTCAGGAAACTGCGCTGAGGCACGCCATGGAAGCCAAGTTATCTCAGGCCAAAGTACCTAGTCACGTCCTTTTTTGAATCATCTTTTATTCAGCTCCCAGCTTTCAATGCAACTATTTACTGCTTCGTCCTATGGTTTATGTACTTAGCTTTGTTTCCCTCATATTTCTTTCACGACATCGAGAACCCGACTTACAAAAGCGCAGATGATATTTTCCTAGAAATATCTTCACTTAATTCACTGCACGTCGTTTCGAATGACCGTTCTCTTTCTATCTTATCAACTGGTGTCTCAGACGTATCCATCGCGATCAAAGGCAAGGCAAGAACAAAGACGGGGTGGATGGAGTTCAGTGCTCAAAGAAGCTGCTCGTTGCAACGCGGATATAACTGAGTTCTCCTCAGCACGCGAGCAGGCGTGCTCAGAAGATATGCATTCATGAGCAGTAGTCTCGCAATCAGGCAAAAAAAAAAGAAGAAAGAAAGAAAACAGCAATGGACGTACTTTCTGAGCTCTGTGATGCCAAACAGCCAGGTAATAAAGATGGGCGAAGTCCATTGCTCTGAACTGATTACGGCTATAGAGCAACTCCAGTGTGCGTCTCCGAAACCTGCGCCCAAACAATACACATTGGTCTAGATTGCAGAAAATGCCCATACATAATGGAACAGAGCTTAACCACTAGCCAAGTCTTAGTCAACAATAAAAATTCGTTGCGGCAGGAATTATTTGCTTATTACTCACTACATTGATTCGGTTTGACGCCCAAAATCTGTACTTGGATCATGAGATACGCCGCAGTCGAACGCTCCCGGTTAATTTTGGCCGTCTGGCTTTCTCTAACGTGCGATCAAAGCTCGGTAAACAACTGTTTTTACATCCTGGTCCCATCGGAATAGGACCAACGTTGCCGAGAAAGGAATAGAGTGCTTGAAATGATTGCGCTGCAAAGCACCCATTGCGTCTTTTTAAAATATCGAATGCAATAAAACGTGTTGTCGCAGTGTAAGGTGATGGTAAAGCTCGGGGAAGGGATCAAAGCGTCAATGGCGCACTCGATGTCAATGCTGCTTGACGTCGCCGAGTGACATTGCCCCATCTTAAAAGCAACGTTGTCAAAAATGTCCAGCCAGACGTGCAAACGGACGAAAAATATGCACAGAGTACAGCAGGTTGGGTTAGTTGATTCCAAATCGTGTCGAATACAAACAGTGGAGAAACAATACGGAGTATCAGCAACCGGCAGAATAGAGCTTACTCGCAAATCTTTTAAATATTGGGGAAAAACTTGCACTTACATGGCATACACATGTGCACCGTTAACTTGGTTCAGACGTACGTGTGTATAAATAGAATTATTTTTGTAATAAACAAATCATTTCTGAGTGTGCGCTCATTCCAGTCGTGTACCTTGCTCCGTCTACTTTTTAGCGTGCTCTTTCGCATACAATATCAATAAAATGCAGCTCAGACAGCCCGATCGTTCACCATTAAGAAGATAACCTGCGAATTCACTCTACAACCTTTATTCAGAAGCACTTATGTCGATGTAAATGCCATAGTCATTCAAATAGCCTGAATAATCAGTGATCGCGTCAAATGAAAAACATAACTGTGCTGTTCATTTTCCTAAAATAGTCGAGAATTTTCGCGAACTCCCTCTATCCATTTTCCAACAAATATCATCAAACGACAAAGCCGGTGGGTTCTATTCATAACTGTCGCTGCAAATGCGGTGAACAGTTAGATTACACAACACGAGGAGGGAACTGTACATGGTTACTTGCGCAAGGCTTCCATTCAATTTAGGGGTGGCGTCAAGCAAACTACGACCGTGTTGCAGCACATCGCGCGAACAGGCTTGTCTCGTAGTCACGTACTGTGTGTCTAATGCCCCAGTCACGTGGCGCCCACTCGATCGCGATCGAGTCCGATCGAGATCGAATTTCTCAACGGCGATTGGTTTCCTTTCACAGATTGCGCAAATGAGCCAATCACTATCGACAATCACGACGGCAAACAACGTTACCTTGGCTCTGTCCAGCTACGTGGCATTTGTATAAGTTTAGATGTTGATGCATGATAATTGGGACACCCTGTATATATATATATATATATATATATATATATATATATATATATATATATATATATATATATGAAGATGAGGTTATGCCGGGATCCGGTAGTTGCACGGGAACTTGTAGGTTGAGGACGCACGTACGAAAAAAAAACGATACTTTAGTATCGTTTTTTTTTTGCGTACGTGCGTCCTCAACCTACAGGTTCATATATATATATATATATATATATATATATATATATATATATATACATATAGCTTCATATTTGTTTTGGCAACCAGAAGATCAATAAGGTATTACTGCTGTGTGCTGAACTCCGCTTTACACACTATGTTCTTGATTTTGTTCGCGAAAAATATTTTTTAAGCTCGGTGCACGATGCTCAGGACGCCCCGTATATATATATATATATATATATATAGGCTTTACTGTACCGTATACCCCGCAGAATTGGGACACTCCAAATTTTTATTCTTTCTTTTTCTTTCTTTTTTTTTACGTCGCAGCACAGCACTTCCTTTTTGGCAGTTTGCACTCACACTTGGCCTCTCTAAGCAGCAAGAAGACACGGGCACCTGGGCGGAGTCAACAAAGCTCTTTCAAGCCACTCGGCTGCCGACACAAGCGGAAGTTTTGAAACGGATGAGCAACATCTCATCTGAAGCGAAACATCAAACTGATTCACGGCGACCTGAGTCGGTGAAGCGAGCAACGCGTGCACTCGGCTTGATTGCTATAAGAGCGGTGCGCTGTCGTCCACATCCGCACGTACGCTGTGGATTGTCCTTCGTAAAGACGCTCGCATGGCAGACGCTCACAAGGCAGACTCTCCTCAGCTCGCGGGCACAAGCTGTCTGCAAACAAACGTCTGAAGTGGTTGCCCCCCCTCTCGCCCCTTTGAGCTTTCAATAATACACTGTTTTCCGCCCATGCCAGGAGACGTGTGCGCTGTCCCCGATTCACTTGTGCAGAAAGGCGCAGGTCAAAAACGAGTCGCTGACAGAGAGAGAGAGAGAGCAAATAGCGGAGACTGTTAATAAACTGGTTTGTGCCCGCATGAAAGGAGTCTTCCAAGTGGAGTGACGTAGCTCTGTTGAGCACTCGTACAGCAGTTAATTCTCTCACGACTAATTGTCACGGCTGAACGAAGCCGCGCAGGAAACGAAGTTCGCGCTGGAACTGGCCGAGGATGATTTCAGGTGAATAACTTGAAAAAGTTAAGAAAACAACGAGTCTTCCCGGGGCGCTATGCACGAATGACAGAGTTCGGCGAAACTCGGGATCTGCCCGTGCTCTGGATACGCCCTGGTATGGAGAGATAATGGTATCGAGACGCAGAATTCCATCCTCGGCACGGGGGCAGTTTCATTAGGTTATCTATAGATTGGCTCTGGGGTTATTAGTTGGGCATTACATCATGGGCAGTCGACGAAGTAGGAGCCACGTGGTAAAACCATCTGTTCCTTCTTTTATTTCTTTATCGTTCCACCGAGTGCATTACCTGCATGTGCAAGTAAGTCATAGAAAATATGCGATCTAGTACATTTTTATTACCCACTTTATGGTACTTTTTAAGGATTTTAAAGTGTACCCGATGCGCAGAGAATGTGCTTTAAGATAATTTCTAATTTATTGACCCTTTTCGCCAAGATACCCGTGGGCGCTGTCATGTTGGATCACGTGATGACGCGTCCTTTGCTGCCTCCGTTACCTGTGTGTTTAAAACAGATGTACACAACGCCCGGTGCGGCTCAAGAAACCTCGGTTTCGGTAGATATCGTAGACGCTGACTGAGTGGACAACACGAAGGTTTCGCCACAGCTTCAGAGAACATGCAAAAGCGCTTTCGGAGCTCACTGAGCTTTGTCCAAACGGCGCGAGCAGCGAATATGGTGCTTGTTCTAAAAGCGAGGCTATAAATGTATGCCAAGCTATCGAAACTTTCCGCTTATGAATTGAATCAGGACCAGTGTGTTTTGCTATTCGTTCTTTATTTGGAAAATACTTTGAAGCAGTGGCTTACGGTTTCTGACAATGAAGTTAGTCGGTGCGGTCACTATCTTACTGTTCTCTGTCTAATCGCTCACGGGTGTGCTCAGTTACAATAGATTTGTTCTCTCTGCACACAAGGCTTGGAACGTATCTGTTCGGTACTTTGTAATAACTTGTAGCAAAGATGTATTACCGCTAGTAACTCGCTTACTCCTGTCGACCGTCACGAAACATTCAGCTTCGACCATTCGCGTGCTGTCGGTGTAGTCGCTGTCACCCATGCTTTGGCGCATTGATTGAAGTGTGCGCCCATTCACGTATTCTCAATACGTTGTTGATAGAGTGTGCGTAAGTTTGCGTGCGAGTTTAAGTAGATGTATGTAGATAACTTGCGGAAACAACTTACTATGCCAGGAAGCGACACTACTCCCTTTATCCTAACGAGTGGTACTCACTCTTTCCAACGTCCCGTGGTTGAAGTCTTTTCTTTGGAGGTTAGCGTTACAATGGTGGCGGATGAAGTAAAATGTTTTTATCCACGAGGAAAGTCATGGATCGAGAAAGGCCGGCAACTCAGGCTGTCCGTATGTAACAACGGTCCATGAACTTGGTCACACATATTCATTCAATTCCTTAGTATGCCAGTCACTACTTTTGCAGCCAACTACGGCACCCGTCTTCAATCCACCGTTCCACATTTTGCAGCATGAATGGAGCAGAGTGTGTGAAATTCCGACAGCTGATCGCACAGAAACAGGGCAGAAGCGGTAATGGTTTCGTATTCGTGCACTTTCGCTGAGGCAACGTGCAGTGCGTGAAGTCCCTTAATCATTTGAAAGTACCGCCCCTCTTTGGCGCGCGACCTCCTCGCCTCCTCGTTGCCCCTTTCGCGTCCCCTCCGCGGGAACCGGTTTTGCGCCCGTTTTTCTGCACGAAGATTGGTCTCCCTGTCGTTGCTCTTGGAAACGCGCGGATTCGCATTTTACTTGTGTTTTTCTTTTTCGGTGGCGCCATTTTTCTCCTTAGCTCGGCTGGCTCAGCGCAGCGACCGTTGCGCGCGGTTTGCTGCAGTGTTGTGCTAGCGCTATGCCGTGCTGTAGCGCATATGACTGCAGCAAGAAGCCTGAAAATGGTTTTGCAGTTTTTATGACACCACAAGAAAAGCGTGACGGCTTGCGCAAGAAGCAGTGACGCTTTTCTTATTGCTTATTGCTAAGGTGCCTTTCTTATTGCTCGTATCAAAGAACCCCTAATGATGCTTTTTTTTTTCATTCTTCAGGCCTGCTCATTAGCGTTGTTCTTGCGACAATTTGTTCAATGCATAAAAATAGGATTATCCTCAGTATGCTGAATATTCTGCTGGGACACCATCAACTCGCACATCGTCAACTGTTATTCAGTCGGAAATGCAGCACTATATGTGCTGTTTTTTGTTGTGAACAATTATGTGCGGAAATGTTTTTCGAGATCATTAGTATCTATTACCACTTTTACTGAAAATCGAAATAGCGGCTTGTAGATTAGCTTTCTTTCTAGCTTACTTCAATGTGTGCGTCAGTAACTTAGATACAATGAATGCAGGCCCTGAAAAAATTAATGGCAAGTATACCCATGGTATTGCGGGTGATGAGCGCTAAAGTAGGATACAACTTAAGTAAACAACAGTTGGCAACAAAGGCACACGGGCCGCGCGGGGTTGCGTTACGCCGCCAGCCAATCGCAGAAGCAAACGTCGTACTTGATACGACTGTACTTGTCGTACTTGTACGTTCCACTATAATAGACGAGTGTGAACGTATTAAATTACGCGCTCATAATTTTATTTTTGTAGTTACCGCCTTATTTAGGTAACAGGGAAAGTTTGAAGTACGAACTATTTTCAGCCTCGCGGAGAAACAGTCACTGGCGTTATTACGGCGTGGGCGGGGCTTCACAGCAGACTTGAGTTGTATCCAACTATAGCTAGTCCACATTGCGTTTTTTGTTTTCAATTTTTGAATGTGCTTTGAATTGGGCTGCCACGCACGCGTGAGTGGGTGACGATTAACAATTTGGTTTTCTCACGGATACAGGTAATGTGAATGGGGTGAGCACATGATCGCGCACGCTCGCTTGCACTGCAATAGCACAACCGTCCTATTCAGTATAGAGAACACAGCACAAAAGCTACTTTCAGGTTGAGATGACAGACACATCGACGGACGATGCACTCGCGACTAATTCATTTTAAGAAGGCACGCTGAATATAATATCTGCGATGCACATGCGCGCACTGCTAAAAAAAAAAAGAAAAGCCAGGCACATAGGGATGTGCCACAAGCAATACTAGAACGGGGGCGCTATAACGTAAAATGATTCCAAACTGTTTTGATTCCTAACTCCTGACGTCAAATTTACGTAACCACCGACGCAAGCATCGGGCGGTGACCCGCAGCGTTGTCTGAACCACCCAATCAAACACTCTCCTCAATTATAGGAGGTCACCTTTGTTCGCTTTCAAAACGAATAGCATTGTCTACACTGAGCGGTTTTTTCTTATCTAATTGGCTGACAAGAGGCGAGGAGCACGCTCGAGTCGAGAGGCTTTCGATGGAGCCGAGCCAGCACAGTGAAAATAGATAACCGCATGAAGAGGGTGGTGCCGGCTTCTCCGATTGGTTCGCTTCACCTTACTTAGCTTGCGGTGGCTGGTCGAAAATCGCGGCGGCGTGCAACGGGAGAATAAGAATGCCGCTAAAACGGGTCCTCAGCAAGGAAGAGTTGGCAGATTGATGTCGTATGCATGCCGAAAGGGCTCGATGACGTTTTACTGCCACGCAAAAAGGTTTATCATGCGCAAATAAATACATGCTCACCGGCAGGTGCGAGTAGCGAGGGCCTGAGCGATCGGCGGGCAGCCATATTCGATTCCTTTCGAACGGAACAGTCTGTGGCTATTCAGAAAAATTTTCAGTTTTGTTCGGCATATTAATGCATTTTTTTCGCGTACACGTCACTTTGACGTGGTGAGCTTTCGCGGTTTTGTGAGGTCGCGTGACAGATACGCAAGTGGGCGTAGCCAGAAAACATTGGACCAATATCAGAGGGCTAATGGTGAAAAGGCGTCGAATCAGTAACGATTATTTTTCTTTTGTGTGGTTTAATCATGCATAATCAGTGTGTACATGTTTTATCAGATGAGGAGCTATCGCGGTTTTCGTGACGTCGCGTGACAGACAGGCGAAGTTGGGAGTGGCCCGAAAATGTTTTGACCAATCGTGGAGGCTGATTGCAGAAATTGGAATCAAAACAGTTTGGAATAATTTTAGTTTATAGCGCCCCTGTAACAGGCAGCGTTCAGTCACCCTGCACGATAAATAATTATCTTTCCTGGAACGCTTCCGTAAACGCTGAGGCGTAATTTGAGCGAAAAAAGAAGTGTGTCTTGCGTTTTTTAGTTTTTTTTGTGATATGAAGTGCTCTTCTGTCACATGGTTTTGCGTTGGTTCACCTATTCAAATGCGAATACACCCGTGTACTTAGATTTAGGTGCACGTTAAATAACCCCAGGTGGTCCAAATTTCCGGAGTCCCCACTACGGCGTGCCTCATAATCATATCGTGATTTTGGCACGTAAAACCCCATAATGTTTGGTTTACCTATTCAAGACTGCTTTCTTTTTTCAAAATAAATGTTAGTTGCGAGCAAAGCGTTGTTTCGTCTTCTGCTACTTCTTTGTGTTCAGTTTTCTTTGTGCCGCCGTCAGTATTTAGTGTGAACACATACCATGCAATTTGCTCAATTATTGACTTGTTAAATGAATAAACTGTTCCGTGAATGAAAGGTTTACATGGAGTAAAAGAAAACCTTACAGTATTTAAATAGTCGGATGCAATGCAAAAGCTCGGCTACAATGACGAGTTACGCGCAGCCACAAAAGAAAAAAAAAGAACATTTTTGCATCAAGTATACTGCAATAGACGCATACATTGCCTTCCTAGCTAATATGCCTAATTTTCTTACAGTTTTAAACCTATTCACAGTACGACTAACATAGACAGCGTCAACATCATGAGCAGCAGCTGAATCCTCAGCAGCGTAATCTTCTCCACTGCAGGACAAATTTCTAATTTCCCCTCTCCTATGTTCTTGGTGTCAGCTTTTCTTTGAACAAACCCTATCTCTCGTCGCGCATTACATCAACCAAATTCGCCACGTTTCCACAAAGCTCCTAATCTCATCACTACATCTAATTCTCTTCAGCTTTCTGCTACGTTTACCTCCTTGACCCTCATCACATTTCTTTTATAGACCAAAGGTTATCTGTGCAACCGGTTACAAGACCTAACCAGCTTCATTTTATGCGCTTAACCTAAGTCAATATATCATCTGTTCGAGTACCAATATCTAGTCCACACCACTGTCTTTATAACCCCGTAAGGCAAAGCCTATCGGCTGCTTCTCCACCACTCGCTCCACGAACCTCAGCTTCCTTTCGTGTCTGAAACTGGGATCGCGTAATTCCTGCTGTTCGTTAAAACGGCAGCGCGACATGGCGAGTTGGTATGAAAGCAAAGCTCGTTGCTAGGGGCTCCCTAAGTAACATAGAAATCGACGCGTTTTCGACGACCGAACGCGAGCACCCGTCTATGCGTGCATCGTGGTTGTTTCTTCGCTTTTCATTGCTTGCTTCCCCCGCATTTAAAAAAAAAAGAGAAGAAGAAAACAGGAGGGGAGAAAACGATTGCGTGCGTTTATGCTATACCGTGACTTCAAAAGAACGATCCAAAGGCTTAATGGCGTGCTTAATGCACTGCATGCGCTTGTCGCGTGAGGTACGGTTATGAATGTGTCCACGAAGGCATTAACTATTGCGGAACGTAGCAATAAAAAAAAAACTTTTCTTGCAACTTGCGTGCACAGCCTAGAACTGAGACGTGTCTGCTTTGTAAAAAGGCGCACAGCAGCGTTCTATTTTGGGAGGAGATCACGGGCCCCGAAAAAATTTAGCTTTTTTTTCGCAGCTACACCAAAGCTTGCTTTTCATAAAACTCTCCTTAGCGGTGGTGGTTAGAATCTTGCCGCCTGAAGCACGTGCATTGTCGTAATAGCAACACTGGTCTAGCATAAAATAAAGTGCATCACAGGGTGGCGCACTTCGTTACAGGTGGCTGCAATGCTAAATATTACCAGCAAGCATGCTCATTAGCAGCAGTTCCCGCTGGGTCATTGCACGCCAAATCAGCCAGCGTTTTTTCGACCGCCACAGATATAGCTGAAAAAATTTCCACGTGCTTGGTGAACTTCAAAACTCCATCTTCCCCTTTATTTTTCTTCCGAAAAAATTTAAAGAATTTTGGAGAAAATTTATTCTTCTTGCCCAGCTGAGCCAGAAGGCATCAATCAAATTTTTTTTTTCAAAGGCAAATTGTATGATCCATTCTTTCAAATGGTGTGTATGGAAAGACGCCAAAGTGATGAGACTGCCAAAATAACGAATATTTCAAATAGTTGAATACATTGGGTGCTTATGGCACCGGCTAAAGTCAGTAAAATTGCAAAATTTGAATTTTTTTCTCGGAACACGGAAAAATCTCGAGGCTACAAATTAAATGCAGAACGGCAGCCCGGTTGACATAGTATCGCCGAAAAATATTTGAAGCTTTGAAGGTTCATCTGATCGCCTGAAAAATAACTGCCAAGTTGCAATTTTTTGGAAGAAGCTTCGTCTTCAAGGTCACAAAAGTAGCTTTGGTGGTCGGCTTAAAAATATTTGTGATACATCATTAGATATAGCTCTACATGTCTGCTATTGATGCGAGAAGTTACAAAAAGGTATTAATTTTTAAACGCGAAAGATATATTTTTTTAATTTTTGTGCCAGCACCGGCTTCTCTCTGACGTGCGCCCAAGCTTGCCGGCCTGGGCTCCATGCGACAAAGCCGGCTTCGTCTGCAACACAGATGACAGAGAAACAGTGTCATGGTCTGCGTTTTATTGCCAAGATACGCACGCTCTAACGCTATGCTGTATCGAGCTAATGCCCACGGTGGTGGCAACAAGAAGATTCCTTTATTGATAACAAGGGAACGTATTTATAGCCGCGCTTGCGCACAGCATTCCTCTCTTTGTTCGCACAGTGTTGCTGTCTTGGTTGGCCATTGCGTCCTCCTTTCTTTGACAAATGAAAACCCAGTAAACGCGGAAAACACTCAACATCGATGAGTAGCAGTCGACACTCCTAAGCTGTTTCAGTCTGCTGGAATCCGTGCCTGTAGGCCAGGCGATCTGGGGGTCTTCGCGGTCTGGTAGATCGTCGCAGTGAATCTGGAATGTTGGGCGGGCCTGGTGTGCCTGCTGGTGGTCGGTCCTGTGTGGCCTGCGGAGGTTCTGGCCGCTGCTGTGAGACTGCGCTCGGATATTAATCGGGGGCGTCGTCGCAGTCATCCGCCAGGTAATGGATGGTCCGATAGAACACGTCTGGTGGCTTGCGAAGGTGCTGTCTATTTCGACGGAAAACCCGGCCATCCTCTGTCAGAACGGTGTACGACCTTTGGGGCCACGAGATCTTCGACTTGATTTCGCGTCTACCATTTCTGAGGATGCGGAACAACGTCTCCATTCTGTAGTGGAGCTAGTGGTCTTCCTGTGGTCCTTGCTTGAACATGTTTTTGGACGGGATCTGAGGATCATGCTGAAAAATCTGGAAGAAGCGTTCTGAGACTTCGTCCCATCAGCAGGTCAGATGGTGATCGGCCATCTTCGAGAGGACACACCCTTTAGTTGAGAAGGTCCAAATAGAAGTTCTTTTTTTTTTTGCACTCCGTCTTGCCCGGAAGCCGCTTGACCACTTTTACGCCCTTGTAGACCACTCGTAGCCCATTGAACCTGGTAAAACGGGGACTTGAAATCGTATGCACAAAGTCATAACGAGCCGCAAAATCTTTAAACTTTTTGACGCGAACTGTGGGCCGACGTCACTGCAAGCTTCTAGTGGTAATCCATGCCTTAATTGCAATGGTCTGACGTAATTCATGAATGACAGTTGTTTCAGAGGTCTCCTTCAGGTGCTCGCCTTCTGGAAAATTAGAGTAGGCGTCATAGACAACGAAAAAATGCTTTCCGGCGTGTTGAAAAAGATCTGTACCAACTCTGGCCCATGACATGTCTGGAGCCCGCCTCAAGGAGACCGTCGAAAGACAGCAACTAGTACTGCGACAAGCTTCCGACGAGAAGCCCAAAGAGACCGGCAACCTCGACGCCGTCAGCCGAAGAAGCCAGCCCAAGAAAAAGTACAGTCCGACGGACCAGCACTTTGAAAGACAAAACACCGGGCAAGACAAACCGTACCCTTACTGCGGAAAAGGGGCGCATGCCAGGATTGCCTGCCCGGCGAGGTCAGCCAGGTGTCACCACTGCGGCCGCTTGGGACATTTCGCTGCTGTGTGCCGCAAGAAAGCTGTCACTTATTCAAAGAAGGTACGAGTTTTGTCTTTGCAGAAAGCCAGTGAGGGCTACATTGTTGGTTCGGTTAGCAGATCAAGCTCAAACTGTCGATGTATTCAGGTCACGATTAATGGACGTGCCAGTATTGGCTAAGGTGGACTCTGGAGCGGAAGCGTCGGTGGTACCGTCTACGTTCCCGAGCTTACCTACTAAGCTGGAAAAATCAGATTGCACACTCTCAGGTCCCAGTAAAGAAACGTTGCAGGTCTTAGGGAAGTTTAAAGCAAGTTTGCGGTGGAAACAAAAATCGGTAGAACAAACTGTGTATGTAGTCTCACCACTGCGCTCCATCCTACTCGGACTTCCTGCAATCAAGGCGCTAGGATCGAGAGATAAAGCAGATAAAGTTCGTAGACACACACACACAGTTCGAAAGAGTCAGTCGAGGCTTCATACCCACAGTTGTGCAATGGCTTTGGGGGTATCGCGGGAGAGTACAAGATCAACCTGGTAGCCGACTCTGTTCCTTCCCAATGGAAGCAGCACGTCGCGTGCTGCTTCCATTGCTGGAATCAGTTAAGCAGGAGCTAGAGTGGATGGAGTGAGATGGTGTGATTAGGAAAGTTGATGAACAGACAGAATGGGGCACAGGCATAGTCCCCGTTCTCAAGCCGTCTGGCAAGGTACGAATTTGTTTCGATCTAACGCAGCTAAACAAGTGCGTGCGCAGGGAGCGTTTTGTCATGCCCACAGTCGACACTCTTGAGTGGTGCTGCTGTGTTCTCAAAAAATTTATGCAAATTCAGGGTTTTACCAAATCCAGCTCGCACCTGAGAGTCAAACCCTGACAACCTTCATTACGCCGTTCGAGAGGTACTGTTTCCAGCGCCTTCCATTTAGCATAACGTCAGCCCCTAAATTCTTTCAGAAGAAATTGTCGGAGATATTACAAGGTATCGCCGGTGTCATTAACGTGATGGATGATGTTTTAATATTCGGCTGGAACACAGCCCAGCACGACAAACATGTGCGCCAAACGTTGGGCCGACTACCAGGAGATGGCGTTACGCTTAACAAAGATAAATGCGTCTTCAGAGTGACGAAGATGACGTTTTTGGGCTGTGAGCTGGGCCGTGACGGCGTAAACCCCGACCCGCAAAAGGTTCGCGTCATTAAAGAACTCGAAACGCCGGCAAACGTGTCAGACGTTCGGCAGCTTCTGGGGATGGGCAATCACCTCACTAGATTCATTCCCGACTTGGTCGCGAAAACTGAGCCTTTGCGTCAGCTGCTTGTAAAAGACTCGGAATGGGCTTGGGGACCAGCACAGGAGAAAGCGTTGTCCTACATCAAAGACGCTATCTGCTCACCCAGGGCAATGACAAACTACGATGTCAAGTATCCTACGATACTTTCCGACAATGCGTCGTCTTACGGTTTAGGGGCAGTGCTGCTGCAAGTTCAACCTAACCAAGAGCGCCGTCCGGTAGCTTTCGCATCTCGGTCATTGACGCTGGCGGAAGCACGATATGCTCAAATCGAGAAGGAAGCCCTTGGTCTGACATGGGCGGCGGAAAGATTCGCAGGATGCATCAAAGGTCTCAAGGTACAGTTCGAAACCGATCATAATCCTCTCGTCACACTGCTTGGGAAGTCTCCTATTCACACATTGCCATCTCGAATCCAACGCTTCCGCATGAAGCTGATGACTTTCGATTTTACTGTCGTGTATTTTCCATTAGAGTTACAGAATGGATACCAAGAGAAGGAAAGCGCAGTCGAGGACGGCAGAAAACTAGGTGGGGTGATTAAGTTAGGAAATTTGCAGGCGCAAGTTGGAATCAGCTAGCGCGTGACAGGGGTAATTGGAGATAGCAGGGAGAGGCCTTCGTCCTGCAGTGGACATAAATATAGGCTGATGATGATGAACGAAAAGCTCTGCGGTTATCTTGCACTTGAAAAGTATCTTCGCGAGACACGTCATACCAGAAATTGCGTTGTCTGATAACGGGGCACAGTTTGTATCCCAGGAGTTCAAAGCTTTCGCGCGCTTGAACGGTTTCCGGAGCTGCACATCAAGCCCGAGGTACCCGCAGGCCAATGGTGAGGTATAGAGAATGGTTCAAACAGTGAAGAGACTGCTTGTGAAGGCCCATGATCCGTACCTTGCTCTCCTAGCTTACAGAGACAGCCCGGGGCCCCTAGGAAAAAGTCTAGCACAACTGCTGATGGGAAGGCGCTTGCGTACGACGCTACCGCAGGCCCCTAAAAACTTGAGAACCCGTACAGTCAACCTTAAGAAGGTACGAAACCACGACTGGGCACTCCGAGAAACACATTGCCAGAACTTCAATCACCTCCACGAGGCACGACCACTACCACCTCTGAACCCAGGTGCAATAGTGTGGGTAAAGGACTTCAAGCAGAGGGCACAAGTCACAGGTATGGCAGGTAGACCCCGAGGTCATACGAAGTGAGAACCGACTCAGGGTCGGTGCTGGAGAGGAACCGCAAGTTTCTAGTGCTCTTACGCTCAGTCGATCAAACATAGGGATGTAAGGGGGAGCTATAAGTTTCCATCTGACACAGGACCAGCTCAGGCCGACAGTGTGGAAACAGCTTAGTCGGTAACTAGGAACACATAATGTACGACTAGCGCAGGAAGCCCAACCATAGCGGAAAGAACTGACGCGTTCCATTACCTGACACGATACGGTCGCCCCGCGCGAAAGCCGGAACGCTACGGAACAAGTAGCTGGGTCTGTGTATTTGTTCTGTACGTTGCGTGCATGAAATGTATGTTTGTATTTGCTCTGTATGTTGCGCGCACGAAATGTATGTTCGTGTTGCATTGCAACACTCGCCCCACTGAGTTCTAATAGAAGAAAAAAAAAGCGAGATGTGGCAATGGCAAGCTCATATGTTACGTCATGGGCCATGTGACAACTGAATGTATATATACGTTGCTTGGAATAAAGAGGTCACTCCCGTAAAAGATTGGCGTCGATTGCTTCACTCCGGCCGCTGTGCCCGCACAGCGGCCGGAGCTCACGAGATAACGCGACTTATGCCACCAAGCCCACTTTCTACGAATGTTCCTTACGAGAAGTACTGTATACAGTGGCGTCAAAACGGAGAGTCCGACGGGACATACGGCTCCTTCTAGTGCATGGCTGAAATGTGTGGCTTCTACAAACACAATAGAGTTCTTGTGCACTCAACATACTTTGGCGCAGCTGCATTGTCGGGTTGGAAACTAGACGTCAAATTCAAGTGAACACCCCGATGAGCTCCAATGCGATAAGCATTACCGAATTTTCGTGGACTCGACAGAAATAAGTCAAGTTAGTCATTGGTCCATGAAAGACCATCTTGACTCCTTCCTGCTGCTTTTGCGCGAACCAGATTTCATGGAATAGTGTCGTGGTATCTGTCACGCCACAAAATCTGGTTCATACACGACACAGGCTTTAAAGGAGACATAAAATACACACAATACCTTATACTTTAAGGCAAGTCTTCATCGTAATAGAAAAGAAGAAAGGTTTCGTGAAGCAAGCTAACAGCCTCGTCCCTTGATTTATAACAGCTCAATCCGGGGACAGGGACAGAAGAAGATGCGTTCTCCCGTGCTGATCTGTTCTAAATTCAGAGCGATTAACCAACAAGCCCCAATTCTGACGCTATCAAGCAACGTCCTACGCGAAAGCAGACCGTGCGAACGGCGAGACGGAATTCAAAGATCGCGACACGCTGAAGCAGACTGATATAGTTCTTCCATTTCCCAGGAACGCGATGGTGGTTAGGAGCGCTTCGGCGATGACTATAACTGAAGCCTTCACTATAATCGTTTACTCATGCATCTACCCATACATATCTTGTATAAAGTGCCACCGAGACATTTCTCATATCTCCTTCGGACACGCGGGTTAATCTATTATTGCAACAAGAATAACGGACGCGAATGTACTGCGCCACTCTAAGATAAGTATAAAACACTTTGCACCCACGAACTGAAGTCACAAAGTACCCACTCCGAATACCTCTCAAAAAAAAAAAAAAAAAAGAATAACCACAGGCATTAGTCTTTCCTGTATGGCTCACGTTGCAGCGGCAGTAAGCGCAAAAAAAAAGCAATCCGCGGGTTGCTTTAGCCAAACTCTTTTCTGCCGTGCACATGAGCGAAGCTCTTCCCTGCTACGTAATTCCATTAGCGCAAGCGGGCAACTCCGCCGTATCAGCGGCAGCGTTTTTCGTGGCGCTGATCGATTGGTCGGGTTTTTACGAACCATGAGCGGGGGGGGGCAAACGAGCTATGAGAGAGGTCGTATTGGAGGGCCCGGATTAATCCCGAGCACCTGGGGCTCTTTAACTTGCAACCGAACTTCAGTGCAGGGTATGGCTTTGCATGCTGATCCAGTAAGAATGCGGCCGCCGCCCGCCCCGTGCTGGGAAACGTTCCGTCCAATTATTCTCGGCGATAGTTAGCGTATAACGGACGTTGTTGCTCAGAGCACGCAGCCTACCGCAGCCTCGTCTTCAATGCCGCAAAAGGAGAGGCAGCGCAGCGGGGAAATGGGCGTATTTTACCTGTTCACCTGCATACGCGAACGGCGTAATCACGTACTGGTAATGCACCTTTCTATTTATAGCTCGAGCGCTTCTGCTTTGTTCGAACTATCTTGTTTCTTATTCTGAAGCCTCGTGGGAAATTTATGAAGAGCGCACCAACAACTCCAAAGAGAATGCGCTTAAAATAGGTACGAGCTTTCAAGTTGGCAGATGCGCAGAACAAAGTCAGTGTAGTCGGTGCGAAGTTTGTCAAAGTGCGGTGGTCAATGGCGACTCCAGATGAGTGCATTGAAGCAACTTTCACCCAAAATAGAACCAGTTGAGGTCGAAAATCTCATGAGCTCACTATAGACGGCGACGACTGTGAAAATTGCCAGTGTCTGGGAGAGGCAGAACGAGAACGAGTCTGCACATGCTTGTAACCTGTTACACTGACTTTCAAAGCTAAAACGCGGTTTATTATTTATCCTATTGTTTCATTGATGCGTTTAATTACGTTGATGGTAAAGAAGCCAATTTAATAATGCCGGTAATGCCGGCATGAATTTTTGAAATAGTTTGTGATGTGCTCTTGCAATTGATAATATGCTTCACCGCATTAATAATACTAGTGCGGCAGAGCACGCTTTACAGGCGCAATCTATATTTCGTGACATATCAACAAAGAAGGTTGACACTCGCGTCGCCATCCGTGCTTTACAACAGAGATGTAAGCGCTAAGACTTGGGAGTGTCGGAATTTGCATATACAGGTTGTGGGCCTTCGTTGCGAAAGGATAGACTCTGGGCCAAATCTCGGAACCAGTTGTTGATAAAACTTCGGGGTTGACGCTCTTTAAAGGGACACTAAAGAGAAACCGGAAGTTGAGCTTAAATGGTAGATTATCCTTTCACGATCACAGCCATACCATTCTTACTGCAAACAGATGTTTAATAGGCGAGAAAATAGCGAAAAACTGAAGGATAGGTGCTGACGCCCCTTCGAATTTCCCGCTCTACACGTTCTGACGTCGGAGATTACAAATGCAGGCCGGTCGCGATTGGTCGAGAGCGATGTATCGCTGTTAATAAAACGCAAAATGAAATACACCTTAAACATACATAAAAAGCATTTGCCAACTTTTTAAACCGTTTCAAGCGAGGAAGTACAAGTTTAGCACAAAATTAAATAAATAAGAAAAATGGCATGGCGATACATCCGGTCGTGATAGTTTCGTAGTTTCGTTTTTGGTCAATGAATCGTCGCGCGCGCCTGTTCCGCTCTACGGTGTTGGTTGCGTGTTGCGTGGCTCAAAAAACGTTGACTTCGCGGGAAACAGCCAGAAAATGCCTCGTGTGTGTAGTGTTGAGGTCTGTATAAATGGCCCAAGGCGATTGCTCAGGGGCAGCGGCAGTGTTGACTCGATTGTGTCCTTTCATGTGGTGTCGCGCGGTGAGCCCCGGCTCCCCGGCGTTCGCAATGGCTCAGTGCTCTGCCGATGATAAAACGGCAAAAGAGCCAGAGAAACCGATGGTGTGCTCTCTGCATTTCTCGGCCTCGGATTATGTGTATAATCCTGCCCTCGGAAAGTATCTTGGCGTGCCCCAGAGGCCAGTCCTTTCTCGAGCAGCTGTTCCCTCAATGCGGCCTTCATCAAACCCCTTTCCGGTGTCCCTGCAGCAGCAAACTGGCGGCTCGGTGAGTGCTGAATGTCATTAAATAAAGCCACGAAATAACCACACCGAGTACGTGCGCAACTTTCTACGCTTGTTCTGTCGGGAACATCGTCGCCTGGCGGACCGGACGCTTCCCCTTCCGTCGACGAAAACGAAGCTATCCGCCGGCGCGGCCGGCGGCTCACCGCCATCGCACGCGGAAACACCTAGCTCGAGCACGGAGGATCATTTCGCGCTCCGTTTCACTGAATATCGCTGAAATGCAGTCCTGCTTCCCTGGCGAGCTCTTCGGTGCAAGGTTCAGCTGCAGAAACGGTATCCATCGCGGCGAACGCAAACGCAGCGACCATGCATGCGGCCATGATGCATCCAGTGCCTCGGCCGTTTACGCAAGCGGTGACGTATCATGGCGCATTCTGATTCACCGAGAGCAATGAAATCTGTGACGACACTGCTTCAGCGCCAGATCTGGGGTGAGAGAAATTGAGGAAGAGATATTTGGTCTTTGTTTACGAATTTCTCCGCTAATAACTCATATTTTTGCATCCAACAAAAACTGCATGCATTCCTGAAGGTCCCTCTTTTATTCCAGCTGAACTTCCTGTTTCTCTTTAGTGTCCCTTTAAGTCCTGCGTCACAAAAGCTGTGCAGAGATGTTGGGCTGTGAGTTTGTTCTCTAGATTCGGCGTCACTAAATCTCTAGATCTATTTCTCTAGGTTCGGCACCTGACTTTCCTTTAATTAATGAGTCTGTCTTTTTCCAGCTCTTTGCTTGTCCAGGCGGGACCTTGGGCTAGTCAAGTTGCCTACGAGCAACTTTTTTCCAGTACCCCAGCATAAATTTCTGCAAACTTTATGTGAAATAAAGTCATTTCATGCAATTTTGTTAACTGGCACTATCTACGGCTTTCCTATTTCATCAGAGTAGTATTAGTAAAGCACATCGCGCCCTCCTCGCTACCACAGCAGCAGCGTGTACATTCAAAACACGGTACCTATTATACTACCTTCGACTAGTTCCTGCAGAGCTCCAACTCGGTTTGCAGCGATGCGGTACCCGCTCGAGATTGGATCCGGAGGAACCCTGACCCCGCCGAACGTTCAGCTTTTTCCAGAGTAAGCGTATTAGCCCCGTAATGGAGATTCTGTCGGATCACGGTCACGCTCCAAGCTCGACGGTGAAAGCGCACCCGAGCGCTCTGAACTTGAGCACCGCGCTTTGAACAAACCCGGTGAACGTGCTCCGAGCGCTCGATTTCGGCCAGCCGAATGTGCCGTTATAACGATGTACATCTTCACCTAATTGTTTTATGCAAGTGGCGCACATTAGATTAAATAACGGCAAGAACCGTCCGGGTTAGAATGTTCTGGCAACCCCCCCGCAGTAGTTCGGTGGCTATGGCATTGCGCTGTTAGGCACGAAGTGGTGGGTTCGATCCCGACCACAGCGTCCGCATTCCGATGAGGGCGGAGTGCACAAACACTCGTGTAGCGTGCGTTACGTGCATGTTCAAGAACCCCAGGTGGGCACAATTAACCCGTAGTCCTTCAGTGTGGCGGTTCCCGTAACCCACTGCGCGGTTCAGGGACTTAAAACGCCAAATTTAGTTATTTTGCTAGCTTTGATTGATTTTCGTTATTTAACTATCGCTCCGACGCTATTAAAATTTGCATGGATGCACTTGCATGGATGCAATTTGTACTTCAGCGTTAGGTGTCACGTTATTCGTGCTGTTACTTGATACCTGGCGCCCTGGTTGCATATGCTTCTTCCCTGAAACTAATAGGCCGATCAATGTCCGCCTATGGCGGACATTGATCGGACATTGATCGAAAAAAAAATTTCGAAGGATATTCAAACGTGGGTGTTCTCTCTTAGGCGCCAAGCAAGAATACAAAGGAAATGAGCAGACAATGGCGCCACTTGCAACCGAAGCACTTTATCTACAAATATAAATAATTGAAGAGAAACCTTCACCTGACTCGCGCATGCGCAGAAAACCAGGCATAAAAATACTGAAGTGCTGACATTAACGCTATCCACCTGCCTTTCAAAAGGTCCACTTCCTTTATGGATAGTGCAACAGAGGAACAGCTGACTCAATCTGCATTTCTTGGAGATATGGTATGCTTTCACTAGCATCGGCAGCATCTTTTACGTCCACTGCAGTACGACAGCTTCTCGGAGTAATCTCCTATTACATTTGTCTTGCGTCAGCAGCTTACCTTCTAACCGTGCCGGAACAAGATAACGGTGTTGTCGAACAAATGGCGAGCAGCCACACTTTGCGCTATGATCCCCCAAGTGGCATGCGGCCTTTTTAAAATTCTTATTGTACTCCTCAATATCATATTTTACACCTACCCGTCTGCCCCACACAGCAGCAGCCTCACGAGGAGGGTATCTAAAAGGCCAATAGATGACATGCATGGTACGTATCTGTAGCAGTTCCTCATAGCAGCAACTCCTCTGTACAAATATCGATTAACTTTTCTGAGACAGTTCAGCTACAGCGTCTTTTGCGTGGTGCTCACAGCTTGCTATCTCTACCGTCCCGGAGCAGCAGTATGCACCTATTCACACATACTACCCAATGGGTGATTTTAGCATGTCGTATGGATTTCAGAGATGTGATCGTGGATGTCTGCACCATATTTGTTTAAGCGTTTCCTATACAAAACTCTTCTTGAGTAAACTTAGATGAGTAGGACCGCCACTGTGTCATGCCTGAAATGTACAAGAGGGCATAGCACACTTAGCCTCCAATTTCAAAATTTCGCAACGTCTTCGCACTCGAAATGACCGTCCTAATAATTGCCCTAAATTTGGCTAAGAGTTCACACCATGAACTACAACGTATACTTGTACCATGGACTAGTTCCGCCTGTACGTCCCGCACTACGAAGGCGTTTTTCACTTTGCAGCAAGACACGTACTGGTCTCAAGAAGATGTTTTTATTCTGTACTTTGTGTTATTCTCGTGTTATGCGTATGTTAATCACCTGTCGTGTGTCCTGTGCGCATCATTACATTCATCCCCAGTTTCACACGGGGTTGAATGCACGCTATGCCTCTCTCTCTCTCTCTCTCTCTATATATATATATATATATATATATATATATATATATATATCTTTGTAGCCTTCTGTCTAAGTTGTGATGTTTCATCCCATACTAAAGTGCAAGTGTGAGTCACGAGAAGCGGCTTTTTTTTTTTTTGTACCACTATTGGGCGTATACTTACCAGTTCCAGTACCAGTTCCAGTTCCTTCGTTGCTGAAGCACCATATGAACGCCATATCTGGAAACGGATATATTTTATGCCAAGCTCCAGCTTCCAGATATGACTCGTTCAGATAGGTGCAAGAAAGCCACGCGGTAACAAGTATGCTCAGCGCCTCGATAAAGATTCTACAAAGGCAGCTCGTTGACAGCAACGCAAGATCACAACGGTAGACATTAAGAACGCCGCTCCCTACCGCTTTATAGCGCACGTGATTTGTTTGTGCTCGTCTCTGTTTCTCTCTCTCTCTCTCGCCCTTCTGCTCTCATTCTCTTTTTATCCCCTTCCCACCGTGCAGGGTAGCCAACCGGAATTACCTCTGGCTCCCTGCCTTTGTATGCGTCCTTTCTCTCTCTCTCTCTCTCTTTCTCTCCGCCACAACGAAGGTAACGTGTGCACGCCAGGGCTGAGCAGGACGGGAACGCAGAAGAAAGATTCAAAGTAGGGTCGGAAAGTGGGACGGAGAGTCGTACCAAGCCGTAAACCCATATTAGGAAGGGGCAGGTACGACAACATCACCGCAGGCACGCAACGCCATTTCTCGCTTCAAGGTAATAGCCCTAGCGAGCAGAGGGGGTCACCACGCGGTGGCCGACCCCACGTGACCTACTGCACCCTTGGGATCGCCGAGGTTTGCGCGTAGAACGAGCGCTTCGGTCGGAAAGCTGTCGGAGTAATCTTGTTTGTTCGTGGCACCTGACCGAAGGGAGGAAGACTTGGGAGTAGTATACCTGATGTTCGAGACTGCTGCGGCCCTGTTCTTCGAGAAGAGTCCGGGAAGTAATGATGCGGGTTCTGGTCAATGAATTCCCTGCGGCGGCTCGGTGGACGGTGCACCATGTAAAGTCGTACGTTCGCGAGGTATGGGACACCGTGTAACAAAGTGCCTGGCTGTGCCCTCGACACAACCGGATTTGCTATAGGAAGCGTATTTGCTCGCACTCACCATGGTAGCGGCGAGCCTGCGTCACCTAAATCCTGTCTCGTGGATTTGCAGTCTACTTTCCATAACAATTCTTGTAAATGAATGTTTTTCGTTTCTTTCTTATTTTTTAATAAAATAAATTGCATTGATACCTCAAGCACGTGCGCGTATAGTTTCTTGAATATATCTTGCGAAATTTGTTTTTAAAGTTGAGATTAGCTGCAAACTAAAGTGTTTCAAATGAATGGGTTCGCGCACTGGTGCACGTCTGCGACATACCCTTGTCTTTCTTGCCCGCTAAACTTAGCGGGCTATTTCAGTGGGCCAAACCTGATTTCTTCTGGAGTCTCTGTTTCTAAACAGCGAAATGTTACGGCATCTGACTCGGCGGATAACCAGCGCCCATGCTGCCACGCGATCTTGTTTTGTGCTAATTCTTCTCGTCGTCAGTTAACGCGCGTCATCCCTGTTATCATGATTTGTCTCCGATGCCACTGTTTAGATATTCAACAAGACGCTCTGGATGTATCAGACGTATCGCGTAGTGAGATCTGTAGCTGCCAGCGTGATGGGCACGTCGTTATTAGGTGTCCACGATGCAAGTAGCACTTCCTCAAATTATCGCAGCGATTACTGGTTGTCAAATAACACACCGCGATGCTCTCTGTGAAGAGGGATGATTATCGACAGATGCATTCGAGTCAACCCCCGCCAACAGCTCTATCAGCATCACCACTGTCAATGCCGAACTCTACTTTCCTTTTCGGGCAGAAGTTCGCCCAACAAAGTTTTCAACTTTGAAGTTCGTCGTCGCCTACTTATCTGCCTGTGTCCCTCACTTACACGAGACAGTATTATTGCAGCACGAGTGTCGCAATGGCATGGGAATTTTGCCAAGCGTTATAACAGATGTGCCGCCCGCATACGATGCAGAACATTCAAAAATAACGAGAAATAGCTATTGCCGTTGACGCTACTGGAATCATAAGATGCAAAAATCTTTTTTTTTTTTTTTTAGAGATACGGTTGTCTAGTTCCCTCGACCTCAAGTTTCACTCTGCAAATCACTACGTCTTCGAGTCGAATATAACGCAGACTGGTGGCAATGCCCTATGATTTCTAGTGCTGGTGGTTGCAAAAAAGTTGTCGCAGTTTCACCTAAAAGGCGAAGCATCAATTGCGATAGCAAATTTGTAGAGAGCTATACAGAGTAATGATATTAGCTTTATCAGCTTTATAAACTTGGACATGCAGCAGCACCGGCAACACGCAGAACTGTTGTCGACGCCGTCGGCGTTTTGCCCGCGTTCGCTCAAAATGCGTGCGGCGTTGGTGACTGTTGCCGGAGCCTCTGATATAAATAGGCACTTGGCGCCGCAGCTAAACGTCGCCTCCCTCCCCTGCCCCTCCCCCCCTCCCCCACAGCCTTTCGCGCGTCGGAAGAAGGTACGTTTACTCTACATATATGGTGATTGTAGAGGAGGAAAGAGACGCCTACTTCTGCAGCCCTTAAGGGAGCACAGCGCAGAACGCGCGTTTGTACTCCGCGGTGCGTTCACTCCCCGTGAAAGCGCGCGTCCCTCGCGCCCTTTCACTCGCACATACAGCGTTCGGCGGCGCGCGGCGACGATTTCATCTCCATTGACGTCATACGGAACCTCACGGCGACGGCGACGGCGACGGCAGAAATCTGCTTTTGAGTGTCCATATAATTGCTATCGCAATAAAAACAAATCTAGCCACAAAGCAAAATTACGCTGATCGAGTCTGTTCGCTTAATATGGCAAGATCATGTTAGCCGACGGTGAAGGAGGAACGATAGCTTATAGCGGAAAGCAAGCTTGCAAAGACAATATTTATAATGATTTTTAGAAGCGGGCAATACAGTTGAGCCCTCAGGTCTTAATGAATTCGCGTTACAGTCCAACGCTACGCGTGCCCACTGGCTGAAGCACGACAGCCTTTGGGCTGTCCGGTGAAGTAGCAGTACGGCACCGCGCCAAATTTAAACATTCATATTTCTCTTTAAACAAAAATAAAATTCAGATAATGGCGAAAGTGAAAGACCAACGAACAGGCCTATTGAATGCACTTGTGTCATATTTGTACATGAAGCACCTAACAGAGAAAATTTGGGATGAAAGTGGACCAAGACTGATATTTTGGTATGTTTGTAAAGTGTTTTCAGAAAAGCCGCACAATCTACTGGCGCAAAAAAAAATTGACTACAGTGCCAGGACATTAAACTAAAATAATTAAGATGAACAAATAAATAGTAATTTTTCCAGTACAAGATAGTCAATTTTTCAGAGCTTTGCCAGAATCTGGGGCTCTTAAGGAACATTTCCTAACCAAGACTGCCGATAAACACCACTATATATACTGAATAGAAACATTTTATTCAGCAAAATTAAACTGGTAAATGACTCTAAGCAAGCTAGTAAATATCGATGATTTTCTTTTTTTTTTCAGGAAAATCCGAGGTGGATGGGCGACACGTCTGGGATATTTTACATGGAATGGCACCACTATTCTCGTCGCGCACGCTATCCGATTAGACGAGCTTATCTTGATGTAGAATAGGTGGCAACATTCAGGACAGTTTCGATACACGTAGGCGCATCTTGCACCAAAACACGGTAACCGGGCAAATACAAAAAAATTACAGACAAAAAAGCCCAGTGAAACATGTACGAGAACTTACCTGTTCCTTTAATTTAAATGTAGAAATCATTAGGAAAAGTTGAATAAACGTGAATGAAAAGACAAGGTGCCAGCCGAATCCACATCTCTCACAATACGGTTAAGCTGTTCTACAAACTGTGCTAGTGCGATGGCTGCCACCGCATCCAGCGCCCCTCGTGGCCACGGCTGCGGATGTGAAACACCATTTCAGCTGCACGCGTAACGTGAACTTCAACAACCGACAACTGGCCAACAAACCCTCGCATGCCAGCTCATGGCATCAAGGCTGCCCAATTCGAGGCCCTCGCTGTACAATGACCAAAAATAATTAATTGTTTGTTGGCTTCAAGTGTTTCCTGTTATCGCCCCAATGACTGCCAAGTAACCAAACGTACTTTCTTTCTCCTCGAGTGAGTTTGACCTTGCGAGCCACCACAACTTGTGCTTCAGATGATCAAATACGGAGGAGGAAGACTTAAGAAGTCTGCACCATGAACAAGAAGCGATATTAATGCGATAACGTTAAGGGCCCCATGTCGCAGAAAATCCGGCGTCGGCGTCTGCGGCCAAGAAAATCATCCCGAACCACCCCGACCACGCAAGCCCTCCGCGTGGCGCAGAGGCGCTGGTGAACTGATTGAATTTCTCAACGTAAAATGCGTCAGAAAAATGGTAAAGTACGACTAAACCACAA